>NC_039479.1:20763059-21033791 GCF_003590095.1 Trichoplusia ni | reverse complement strand
TCCATAGCCTCCATGTCAAAATCGTCTGTAGACAAAATAATAAATTAATAATAAGATCTTACCACAGTTTCATGTAATTATTGCGGGCGTGGAAGAATCATGAGAGTTGGAGAATGGGCTGTCACGTTAATATTACAACTGCAATATTTTTGAACAACTCCTGCAATACAATACCACATGCACAACAATATCCAGGTCAGGTCATCTCAAGACAAGGATTCGTGAATCCCATAAACGCTTGTCCTACGCGGGGATCGAAACCACGACAGGTCGCGCACAGTGGGTTTGGCGTGGCGAAATCAACCAAACCAAAACCAACTCCCAAAAAGTCAAATTAATATTATAAAAGACGTGGTGGTAAGCCTCCAAATTCCAAACTAAGAAGGGCCAGTACTACAGTAACCAGACAAATGATAAACATACATATATTTATATTTTAAATACAAACATAATATGCATGAATAATAGCCAGTCACAGATAAATAAATGTTAGTTACAGGTGACTGATGGATTGCATTTTTGGAAGTGGTATATTTTGTTAATGAATGATCACTTACTTGTGCGAAGCGTGGGAGTGACGAAATCTATGAGAATCTGGGATGAATAGGATTAATGGAATTAATGAGATGAAAGGTGACAAAGGATTTAGGAAGGTATAGTTCTAATGAATTCATGCATGAGAAATGTGATGAAGCAGACTTAATGTATTATGAACATACATAGGATGTTTAAATTATTGTCAATCTTTGTTGCTGTAAACAGTGATAAACCACAGAAAAAAGGGCCAACAAAATAAAGGGAATCTTCATTAGTGTTTACTGCCTGAAGTGAAAAAAAGTACAATAACATTTTTATGAAACTTAAGGCAATCTTTATTGAGAACAAGTTTAAAACTATCCCTTTTTACAAACTTTTATTTTAAGTCTTGGTCTGACACAGTATAGTTATTATACCCAAAAAGTTTCCATTTGCATTATAAATACGCCATGTAATATGTACAATGACGTCACCAGCCAGTAAACAATAAGAAGTAACACTGACCATCATCAGCAATGAGTTCGCCGCTCCAGTCGTTGTCGAACTCGAGTTGCTTGTTGACGTCGCGCTCCATCGGCGACTGGACAGCATCCGTGTCGGCGTCCGTCACGTCGTATATCTCCGTCATTTTCATCTGGAACAAATAGAACGGTGTTAATTAGTCAAGAAGTAAAAACGTAGAAATTGTTATTGCTATACTCACGCGTATTTATCGAGATTGCCCAACTTGTTTCGGACCCAAATCGGCAAATCCGATAAATACGAGTGAGATACCGTTTCATCATTTAATAATTTAATTAGAATGTCTATGAAACTCTTCGAGACATACGGTTTAAATTACGAATTACTAAAGTTATTTGCAAAAGAAGAGGATTTTGTTTTTGTCCAGTCATTAATGGTAAACCGACCGATTGGTCCATGACTTCTATGCATTTGTTGAATAGGAATTTTGACAAATATAAATAGTTACTTCTTGCCTAAACGGCAGGCTAATCATTATGATTTATTTACATTTGCTTGCGGAATTCGTTTTAAAACTTTGTTTCTTAAATAACCTTTGTGCTGTAACAATGTAATGATCCAATTGTATTCATTCAACTTAACAAAAACAACGAATTGCATAATATATGTAAATTCAAATTGAACTTATTGTATTACAATTTTATTGAGGACAAACTTGGATGTCACAATATTCTATACGTATCGTGATAAAACATATGAGTTAGGTAGATTAGGTCAATAAAGTACTGTCCAAACTGATAAAAAATGATAATTTGTAAAATGAAATATCCTGACGTCAATTAATGCCAGCCCTAGAGAAAATATAGGACAAAATTTTATTTTCTAGTATGAATTTAATTTATACTTTACTTTCTTGTGTCAAATTATAGAGTGGCCGCTTTATGCTCTTGTTAATGTCTTATAATTATCTTGTAGATCTTAAAAACAGTTGGAACCGATTATTAGGTAATTAGATGATAACGCAACTGATTTACAGATACTACTGTTACTAGATACTAGAACATTCCTCATTACTTTGTTGTAATATTAAGCAACATGGATTGACTATGTCTTGTAAAACAGAAACGGACAATTCTGTTTAATGTTGTATACACGTAACAGTTGGGTAGTTCGTCATATCCTGACACACACTATTAAAGACGAAAACCCGTAGTAACGCGGGTTTGATCCCTGTGTAGGGCAAGCGCTTGTATAATCTACGAATGTTCATTCTGAGTCTTGGCCTAGTGCATGTGACTTGAATGTTTGTGTAACCAACAGCAATACAAGGATTGAATTCCTTATTACAGGAGTCGTTTTAAAGTGAGTTTAGTTATAAAGTTAAACAAACACAAACAAAAAAAGCAATGGAACGGGCCCAGTTGAATAAAGACACAAAACTATAAACATCTGAACATCACAAATAAACAAAGAAACCGCTGTCATATTTATAAACGATATCACCTATTACTCACGCCTAGAACGAAGTTCGAACACGATAATTTAATGTAAACATCACCATTTTCTTCTAATTAATTATATACTTATTCGTTAAAGAAACAAAAAGGAAACTTTCTTAAGAAACACGTCTATTTACAAAACTGTGACGTCATTTTATTGATAGATTAATCGAAGATTAAATTATATATTTTATTAAAGTTTATATAGCTTTATTCGTTGTAAATTATGATAATTTTGCTGATTATTTAGATTAAAAAAGAGATGACAATACATTAGGGTCTGATATAATTTAAATAATATCACTTTTGTGCAATAGTTTGTCCGTAACAATTGTTGTCCTGAATCTAGTTGATAATATAGGAATTGACGTGTGACTCATATACGTACATAGTTGCAAATAACAGATACTATTTGCATAATATTTCAATTAAAACTGAAAAATTACAGGACCTTAAACAATAATTATTTACAACTGATCCTTTATATTAGCTAATCTTATCCTTTAATATGTCCGCCTGACAGATTCGGTGAAAGTTACAGGGTAAACGATAAATTTTCTCAATTAAAAACTGACAGATAAGTCCAAGTCTTGAATACAGAAAAATGGACAAACAGTTGTCAACGAGTTTGACAACTGTTTGTCTTGGCGGTGGGTTATGATTTTCGAGCACGTCTGTTCTTTGGCCGGCCTACACCTGAAATTGTTAGACGGATTATGATAGTGATTATGAGGTATCATAAAATTATTATTGTACTGTAACTAAAGAGGTAAACCAGAACCATATTACTGAGGCCCCGGTGTCCGTTCGTCTGTCTGTCACCTGGCTGTTTCTCAGGAACAGTGATAGCCAGACAGTTGTTATTTTCACACACGATGTTTTCTGACGATATAAATAAGATGTCAAATTATTTTTGTGGACGGAGCTGGTGAAGTGAGAGTCGGGCTCGGCAACTGTGGATGTTACATAGTGTCATAAGATATAAGATTTTGCAAAATTGCGCCCAGATAAACGGTTTCCTGAAACACGTTATGTTTGATTGTCCTCTTAATATTAAAACTGATCTTCCTCACAAACATTTGGAATATTTCCAAAATAAAAAAGTTTTTAAACGTGTTATCTTGGCCCCCTGGTGGTTTGATCATGATTTGCCTTTAAATTGCTGATAAATAAATAGCGTGAAAAAATATATCAGACACCCCTTTTTTTAAATTGACAATGACAAAAATCTAAAGTATAGGATATGTCTAATGTGTGATGTTACGACAAAGCAAAATATGAACATAAAAGTGACTTCATGGGCATGAGTTCTATTTACTGTACCAATTTACAAAAAAAAATACGTATTTTATTCGTTAACCTACCTGACGATCATTGAAGTAAAATACCTACCGTCATCCCTACTGCATAAACGGAACTTAAACTTAACTGAAAGACTACATGAGGTTAGTTATGAGGTTACGCTGTCGATACCGACAGCCAAAATGAATTTTCCAGATATTGTGTGACGGAAGTAAGTGCTGATAGCTACACGCTATTATCAGCCTTATTGGAGAAATTTCCAAAAATATGTTTCTAATCCTCGTCGGCTTAGCTTTGGGATCTCAGAAACTCATTCAGTCTCGTTCCTTCCCCTGTTTTTACCAGGCTATGAAAGAAGAAAATTTAAAAAAAGTAGAGATTACAATAAATTGTTAAAAGAATCTTTGGGAGGGCCACGTGTGCGGTCTCTGTAATGGCGGATGTAGACCAATCAAATCGTTAAAATATTGAAAAATCCCAGTTATCAGTAGACATTATTCTATCAATAGATACATAATGTCAAAAACCTTCTAGCGGACGCTCTTATTCATTGATAGCTTTGGTCGTACAGATCTTTCACATACCTATTATGAAGTTTTTATGCAAGTTTTCTGGGCTTTTCTATCCGAAATACTTTTGGCCTATGTAATGTAAAACGCAAATTTAAGAAAACATTATTTCATTGTTTGAAAGGCTTTTTTTTGTTTGAATGTTTATATTTTTGTTGCTAGTTGCTAGATGAACCAAGGTAATAATTAACTGTGTCGTAAAGTAATTTATTGTTGCATATTTATAGATGAGATCAATGTGAACTACATGCAACTTTGGGTTGAGTGTTACTACGAATGTTTTGATCTTGAAGACATAGGTATATACACCTATCGTAAATAAACACAAAATCATATTACGGCATTCCACATTTGAACTTGAGTAATTTTAGTACACCAATAAAAATAAAAATAATTTAAGTTCCTTTCTTTCAAGAATGTACCGATTATGAACTAACATTTGCATCAAAATAATAATAATAAAAGTATTAATAGTTTATGTTTCTTTTATTTTAATTATTGTCGCGCTAGGTCTACATTAGACTTGAAAGAGAATAAAATGACTGATTTTGTGAAAATGATTTACTTTCGAAAAAAATATTTTATTGTTCTGCCAAAAGTCTTAATATAAATAGCGTGATGTTTTTTGAGTAAATTGATGACCGTGCTGCCTACTACTCAATGGGGTGAAAATACACCTCATAATTGTATAACACGATGCTACGAGTGAGTCCAAAAATTTAAAACTTTACTGCTCATGCCCCTGCATAGTAGCATTATGGTTTTTGTATATTTGTTGTATCATGTGTACGATAAGGTTCATGCAAAATTTGAACGAAATATATTCAGTAATTTATGAGATAATTTGATATTTGTGTATAGATATAAAAGGCTCCTGCTCACCCCCTGTAATGAAAAGCGAGATAATAATTAAAAAGTATGTTGACCGGACCTCTTGTTGATATTCTCTGAAAATATGAATCAAATCTATCCAGTACTTTCCGAGATCTTTCCGGACATACATACAGACAAACAGACAAACAGACAAACAGACAAAAATTCTAAAAATCATATTTTCGGCATCGGAATCGTTCGTAGACCACCCTGCAATTATTCTTTTTTAAAAATATTCAATGTACAGTTTTCACTTTTCTACAATTTTATTATATGTATAGATGCATTCTAATATTTTTCCAAAAACTGATAAAATAGCGATAGGTCGAAAATTGGTAACATCATTGGAAGATCCACATTTAGGTACTGGGGTGACTCTGGTTACTTTCCATTTATTGGGATATAGACATTGGTGAAGTGACAAGTTGTAAATATACAGTAGCGGTACTTCCAGAACAGACACACAGTCTTTAACTAAAAAAGCAGGTATATTATCTGGGCCATAAGCTGATGAGACCTTAAGGCTATTAACCGCGCGCCGTAGTTCGGAATTTTGAATGCAGTCAATTCTAACCCCAGACACAAACCCTGCATGACCTGCTTTACGCTCAGTTGTTCCTTCAGAGTTCGAAGGTAATAACGCTCTATTTAATTTATCACTATCAAAGGTTACACAACTATTACAATTACAATCTACACTGCGCCTACAACATTGGCTCTGTATCATTTTTCTATTGAATTAACAGTAATGAAGTAGAGTTCCAAAATTAAATTTATTTCATGGGGTTAATCATAGTCGTTACATCAAAGGAACATAAATGTATTTGCGTCACTAGCAATGAAAGTGTATAAGGCTGAACGTAAGTTACATTTGCTTGTCGGGCCTGATTAAACTTTATTGAGCAACGTTCTACCGGTGACAACCCTTTGTTCTAATTCCGGATATCAGCACCAACTTTTGTAATGCGTCCACAATCACTCTTAACACAATGTGCTAAAGTTGAGTATTGAGTAATATAGTTTTTATCTCTGTTCGTTACAAGCGTACGTTCGCTTCAAACAATTACGAGGCACGCTCTAATTTTACTATCTGACGCCCCTGCCGGGTCCAATCTAAAAAATTTGCTCTTGGAAAAACTGTAATTCGATTTGGAGAAATGACTCTTTTCGAATTTGGCTTTGTTACTTATGTGATCGAGTCAGCGTGATGTGACGACCGGCTTTTTAACTGACAACTATTTTATGGGCTTGTTTTAAGTGTCATTTGATATGTTAGTAAAGTATTTGTGACTTGAAAGTGTGCTCAACAAGTGAACAATAAGTAATGATTGGGCTACCAATGTATTTTTTTCTTAAAAAAAATACTAAACTCCCGTTTCCACAAACAGATAGACAACGACACTCAGGGCAAGCATTCCTATATCACACAAATGCTAGTCCTACGCGAGGATAGAACCCGCGACACATCGCGCTTAATGGGTTTGGCGTGGTGACCTCATCCACTCCTATATCCGTGTTTTTGTGCACCCATAAATATGTATCACGCATATACTATCTAAAACAACAAAAGTAGTAGTAAATAGGATTTAAACAAGGCATCTTAAAAATCCGTTTACTTAAGCGTCTTATTAAAGGCCTTTGCCTTTGACATTCTTCGTAATAAACTCATATAAAATGAGTTTTTCCTTTAAATACACAAGCAATTTTTCTTCTTTAACACAATATATTAGACAGGTATTATCTTTAACAAAAACTAAATAAGAGTTCGCTCATAATGTAGTTTGCAAATAACTACAGCGAATAATGCTCACGTTATTGTAAAAATATAAAATACATTTTATCAGAAGGTAAAAAAAATAACAAACCATAAATTATTGCAAGATTTGAAAATATGCTCGTCATTAAAAAATAAATAACTCTCAAAATATAACTTGTTTCGACGAAATAATGTTTTTCGTATTTTAATATATCATCAAATTTTTTTTTAATAAAAATGAGGTTTATTAAAATAATCAACTTTTTCCCGACTTCTAAAATCAAGATGACGAATTATAATATGAGTAGATACGAGTATCTTAAGGGTAAAATATTATTTATTATGACAAGACTCATTTTCTCCGAGCCCTTTTTGGTTACTATTCCTACAAGAAAATGTGAGTCTTCTAAAGTCCCATACATTGTGGCAGTCCCGCTCCCTAGATGGCAAGTTTCATCTGAGCCCGTCACATAAGTATGCCCCATAATAGGCTGTATCTTAACTCTAAAGATAAAAACGTTTCGCCCGAAATCCGCCGTAATCTGTACCCATATTATATGAGAACTGTGTGGCCGCATTATTTTACATCTGAGGTAATATGGAGACCATAGAAATATACATAATCTGTGTAAAAAGTTACTCGTTTGTTTCTTGATTTTTACCGACCTATGGAAACAAGACAGTCTTTTCTTTTTATTTCGTAGTGCTTACTTAAGGCAGTTTAGTTTTTGGAATTGTTATTTCTTGAGGATACTGCTTTAAATGCCGGGTGAATTAAGAGGAATGGGGCGGGTTCAGCAGTTATTTTAGACTGTTTTGTTATATGTGCGGATATTTTAAGCAGAGACCGTAAATTCCAAAAAGTACTGAACAGATTTACTTGTACTGAAATTCGAGACGGTATTATTTTCTTTTAGAATAGTTTATAAAGAACTGATTTCACTTCCACTTTATTTAAGGGAGAGATAATTATCATCATCCAAGCGTTTTCCCAACTATATTCAAATTCAATCAAATTCTAGTCGACCAGATAGAGCTAAGAACCCAATGCTTTACAAGAAGCAACAGCCTATGCTCATCTATGACTCCTCAACCCAGCAACGTGGGGTAACATATTACCCCTTATTCAGAATGGTTGTAAGAGTTTCTAGCTGCTGATTACCCGTAAAGACTACCAAAGACGTGAAAATAACAGCCGATACATTTCAATAATAGGACAAAGTGGAAACAAGTTAGCGATCAATAAAACAAAGAGACTATTATTCAGCCGTCATGAAGTTTCACTACAAGAGAGTGGAAGACAGTTTGAACAGTCGAAAGCTCACAATATTACCAAGTTTTCTCATACTTAATAATTGCGTCGCTATGGCAGTTGTTCAATTAGTTTGCGAGTCCCGATAGCATCCCACTGGATGAAGTACTCCGGTCCCTATTATAAAGTCTTTAGAAACGGTAGAAGATAAAATTAATTTTCAATATCTTATCTGACATTATAGAGATTTACTTGGCGATATTGCGTGGATTAATATGCTCCATTAATCTCATTTTACTGGAGATTGCTTTAAAAATATTTGATAATGTAATTTGGTCGTTTATTTGTATAATACGTTTCATTGGTGAAATTTAAAAACCGAACTTGGTTTTTGTTGTTATAATTTGTCCATATGATTTTTTTTATACAACCCACCGTTGTTCAGAGAGACACAGGCAATTAAACAATTTAGAATCGTTCCATTTTCAGCGTAAGATTCTTGAGATTGATATATTAGTGCTAGTGTTTATTAGCTCGAGTGTAATGTTCTAAAATTTTGAATTTAGCCATTATTATAAAATGTAGCGTCCAAATTGGTCCGTAGATGGGTGACCATCTTTGTCATGAAGAGTTCCTCCGTGTTTCGGAAGGCACGTTAAATTGTGGGTCCCGGCTGTTATTACAACATCTTTGACAGTCGTTACAAGTAGTCAGAAGCTTGAAAGTCTGACAACCAGTCTAACCAAGGGGAGTGTTGCCCAGGTAACTGGGTTGATTAGGCCAGATAGGCAGTCGCTCCTTGTAAAACACTGGTACTCAGCTGAATCCGGTTAGACTGGAAGCCGACCCCAACATAGTTGGGAAAAGGCTAGGAAAATGATGTAGCCTCCAAATTGGTACACAAGCTTTATTAGAGGAAATTATCGAATAAGTGTAATTAGTCGGTTTGGTTTCACAGTGGCTCGTATAATAATATTCTGCACTACAGCTTGCAGATAGCGCCATCTAGTCTCAAACTAAGATTGTAAAATGAGTACTAGACAACTAATAAACATAATTGATATACCTAAATTCAGTCAATATTGTTTTGTTTGAAATGATAATGTAGATATCTTCCGTAAATATATGAGGCATTACCACACCGTTTTGGGAGGTCAAGTCAAAACCCAAAAAAAAAACAAACAAAAACGCTTAACTTATAAGACATTGTTAAAATTGGATATAATTGAAAAAAACATTTACGAGCACAACAAAAAACTTAAGGAATAAACAAGCCACGCGAGACATCAGGGATTGAAATTATCAAGTAATTTAATAAAAGTGTGCGATAAGTCGAAGCGGGCCCACGTCGGCCACTCCAAGATAAAAGGAAATAACTTTAAACGAGAAAAGTTGGTGAGATAGCGTCGTGGACAGTGGCGTCGCCCTTCGAGATCCTACTTACACTCTGACAATTGTTGGTCCGCCCTGACATGGCGATGAATGTCTCCAGATCCAAAATTAGAACCATTTTTTGTTTCATAATGGCGGTTAATTCGTAAATAAAGAAAAATATAGATGTTAAACTGTAACTTTGGAACTACGGCGAATCATAAAGATCGAATCAGAAATTACTGCAAATTGAATACATACGTAGTTTAAGTTCAGAAGAATTGTTTATGAGCGGGTGACTAGTTATTGTTTTGTTATTGACCCTATTAATAAGGCTTGTCTGTTTCTCCAGTCGGTCTACCTGTGCGTCTGCCCGTCTCCAGGCTGTACCTCATGAACTGTTGTGTCTCGACGGTTGAAATTTGTAAAGGTCATGTATTTCTGTTGCTACAATAACGATGCTATTTTTATGCAATTATATGGTATCTTTGACCGGAACTTTCAGTGTCGCTTGACGTGTATTTGACCTTCTTGAGCATAATACAAAAAATATCAAATTTCGTAAGATTTTGACAAGACGTCGAAGTTCCTTAACTTACTTCATTGAAAAAAAACTTAATAAATTACTTCCAAGAAAGCTGAAATTAATTTAGAATTTTATAAAAAGCCTACATGTTGTTACCTTGGAGTGTTATTAAAGCTTCTTCCTAAGTATCATTAAAATATTCTTTGAACTTGTAGGCAAAGTGTTTTTAAGTAACAAAAAGTATTTATTAAGAACCTAAATTATTTTGTAACTTTATAATGATCTGTACACTATCATCATGTACACTTAATACATAACATATAAATTTAATTACTATAGGTCACCACGCGGAACCAACTGAACGCGACATGCAGGTTCGGTGCCTGCGTAGACACGCGCCTGTGTGATCCACAAATGTTTGTGAGTGAGTGTGAGTGTGAGTGAGTGAGTGTGAGTGAGTGAGTCTGAGTGTCTTATTGCATGTAACTCGAAAGGATTTAACTTTTTAGTGTGAAAGGTTGTTTAAATAAAATAACAAGAAATTATTCAACGCCCTACAAAATTTATATGGAAACCTGAAGCAATATATAATTTTTTCAATAATATAAGTAGTATTACGAGCAGAAGTTGTATTTGCCATATCACATTGTAAGATTATACAGCATGTTTCACAGAAGCCTAATCTATCTAACTAAATAAATCCAAATTGACGTTATTTACTAAATTCAATTAGATTGCCAGACGTCTGTTGGAAAATGATCTGCTCTTAGGTCTTCTAGCTACGATTCTATTTTCGGATATTATCTGTACCTACATATAAGCAAACTACGTGTCAGATTATACATAAGCACATTATTTGAGCATTCGTTGTTTGTTCCAGCTGCAATTTAATTATATGAATATCGAGCTGCATTTGAAAGCGACATCAAAAGTTTCAAAATTTTTTATTTAATTTTAAAACAGTTTTCGAAAACGACTCTGTAGTGTTTGTCGTTTATAGAAGTTTATTTGTCTCTATGTTACATTTTACAGCGGTAAATACTGCCCGGTACTAAAGGGTTAAGTCAATTTTGCAATATCAGCGGTTATGAATTTTATACTTAACGTACTGGTAACTGGTAAGTAACTCAATTAAGACTTGAAGCAAATAAACTTATAAGATACACATACGAGCCGATAATTAAAACTTAGTTCATATTTTAGTATCGAGAGAGTCAAAAGAGTGCTGAATACGCTTCGTAACTTACCTCAAATATTAACATTTATAACCACTTGAGGAATGGTTCGATAGAAAGCGTTTCGTTCGTAGAAATTTGCATTGAACAGGTCGATAATTAATTAAAATTAATTCTTATACGTTGAGAATATTCTTGTTTATTTGAATCAAGCGATTAGCTCAGCCTATCTCGGTTGCAGGCTTTTCGCTTGGTTCATCGCGTTAATTCTAGGTACCACTGTCTCGAGGTTCAGCATTGTTTGTTCAGGCCATAAATTCGTTACGTAACATGTAAATAGTAAGGATTAATTTTTTATCCTATCGACAGGACACGACTTACACGAACTGAACAGAATCGAACTTGGCCGTTTTTTTGAAGAACTACAAAACAAGTATCTTTTAAAAACAGACTTTTAAGAATCTATCAACCCCTCTTCTACTTACCAATTTTTTGATAATGATCATTGTGACCGCACCCTTACTTACAGACTTTAAGCAAGTTAAAACACGATAGCAGATATTACACACTACTTTATATAAGTTATAAGACTTGATCGGTAATCAAGTGCGCTCTGGTTGCCGAGTTCCGATGTTTGGAGATTGAAGATCTAGTTAAACTGTTTGAAGAGGTTTAGTTAACCTCCTTAGATAAAGTTGGTATAAATACATTTGGGAGAGAGTCACATGAAAATGAAGTACTGATAGGTAGGTGATAATTGTTATACACTTGATTATGGTTAGTTGATACTTTTCAATATTTTCTCATATATACTGACCCAGACAGAGTGTTACTGGAATCTTCTTAGCTTAGTGGTCGTTCGAAGCAAATTGTCTAGGGTTTTGCCAATCAAGCATAATAATGCATGCTATGTAAATTGTAGGCCTACTTGTAAAATTAATGTATTACGTTCTATTTTCTTTGAGTAACGAAATACAAGACAGAAATATTTTTACAAATATAAAGGCGTAAAAATATACCGATGTTCTTTAGATGATCACATAATTAGACTCAGCCCGTACGCTTTGTGTGTTATTCAAATGAAAGTAACTGCAAAAATAAGAATTCCCTTTGTATTATTGCTTTGATTCCTATAATGAGTTTTTTCATCATGGCGACTGGAATTAATCCACCCACCACCCACGACACAAGAAAATGTGGGGTTCATGTTTTCTAAAGAGGAACATTTTGTATGTAAGTACACAACCCACTTCAGATTTGAATATTGTAAAACGTAAAAGATTCCAGCAGATCACACGGCTTTTGATACAAAGGCGAATTAATTCCCTTACAAACTTTGCTTCGATATGAAGCATTTCAAAATCCTCTATCAAAGTACTAGAGGCACAAAGCTACACAGACCGTTAGATTTCCCTCCACTTCAATCTCGATATGAAGGACGTTTGATGGGTTTTGCCGGAGTTTTACAGGAAGTATCAACGGAGTGGACGATAGCTCTGCGAATGTGCCTCTGAGCTACCGCGCGCCGAGCGCCGTGCTCCGTCTAGCATTGTTACCGGCCAGATTGATGTCCGAATCCAAAACGTAAAATAAGAAAGCGTACTTAAAAGCGAGCGGATCGCCGAAAGGTTCCATTTTCATCAACCGTTTGAAATCGAAGGAACGTGCACATTCTGTTTCAAAAAAGGCGGTAAAAAATTGAAACCTGTGAACAAATAAATTGAGCACACAGTGTACCCCGTCACGCAACATTGTACAATTTGAATGCACAAAAACAATCCTTTCTATTTATCTCAAGTTGATTCGTGCCCGCACCTCTTCTGTTTGCAGAGCGCGCGAGTTTTCTTTGACAAATCTCATGCGATGGGTCGGCAAATACGTAAGAAAGGGTTCCTTTCGCACTTTGGAAGTTTGTTCAACGAAACTCGGACTTTTCTAGCTTAGTGCGTGTCGGAACAACCCCAACATCACGAGCCCCTAATGGAACAAAGCAGTTCTTTATTATTTAGCTTTCGAAATTATGTTTGCTTACTTAACTTTAGTAGGGGTTGCGTTTGATATAGAACTTTATTCTGAGGTAATAAAGCTTACTTTGTGTTGCTAAGTGTATTTATTTATTCCATGGGGTTGTGATGCGCATTATTTTGAGTTAAGTGAACGAGGCCGGCAGTAGTGCGCGTAAAATATTTGAACGATAATTTATAACATTTGCTGGTTCCCTGACTTAATTTAAGTTAAAGATTCTACCATTTGAGGTTATGGTATAAAAGATACCTACAAACATTCTTAGTAAGTATTAATTACTTAATGAAACGATTTATGAAGATATATTTAGGGTAAAACGGGTATTTTTGTGGGCTACCTAAAATTTATTTATCACCTGCTGATATGTTGTACGGATCCTTCAATGGCCGGGCCGACTCACAATTGACGTGATTCTCTTGAGGCAACGTAAATGATGCCTGAAGTATATACTTATAAGTATATACTTCATTAAAATTTACTCACTAATTGTACCAAAGTATGAGTATCAAATAAATTATTTAATTACCAAATCGTTTCATATTAAATATTAAGTACTTTCGTAATGTAGACGATAAATGTTTGTAAAAACTCGGTTTATCGTGTAACATGTGTTTTTCGAGTGTGTTAGCCTAATTTCAATTTCATTATAAAACGATTTAGGAGGAAAATCTTAAGGAAATATTACGGCTCATAAAATTGTTTACTTAAAGAACCTTTTTTAATGCTCAGTAAAAATTCAATTAAGAAGAAAAAGTGTTTTCAGTTCAGGTACTTGATAACTTGATGTGTTTTCATCTAGGATGTATCTCATGAACCTTTGTATATATTAGTCAGTTAAAATTTTCCCAAATTGTGCTTCTTTATTGTGCCCTATATTTAAAAAAAAATCGGGGTTCAGTAACGGTCAAACTGTTGATATTTTATTGTCTTACTGTTTATTATCTTCCAAAGTTTGTCTTTAACCTGTTTGTACGGAACCCTCTATGTTGCGATTTTGACTCGCACTTGACTAGATCACTTTTTTATATTTTATTTATTTTAATTTATATTATGTTTGAAACCGTCTGAAAGGACCAAGATACTTAATGCAAAGCTACATGTTGGAGACGTTGTATAAATAGAATAGTAATTATCATATTTATGCTATACACAACAGCTGTGCCAAATATTCTAGTCAGCAGTTTAGCCAGTAACACTCAAGAAATGCTTATCACGTGGTCAGTGTAAAACAATATGGCTGTCTGCATTTAGTGTATATTCCGTGAATAGCCAAACTACTGTCTCCGATGCACGATGTCGTATTTTTAAAAACGTTATAATATGTCTACTGTCGTTAATTCTTAGGGTTATACACTCAATGGGTAAAAATGGAACCATATTACTGAGGCACCGCTGTCCGTCCATGGGTCACCAGGATGTATCTCTTACAGCATACTTCATACTCAAATCGACTAAAAATTTCGTCATTAAATACTTTATTTTAAATTTTAATTACGTAGTACAAGATTCCAGATTCGGTAAGCATACTACATAAACAAATCGCTTTTCAAGTAAAACTAGAGAACATACTCGTAGTACAATAATGCGTACTCATAGATACACATTAACCTAGTTACCTACTTCATTAAGCAACTTAATTTAAGAACGATCTTGTGCGAGTATGACGCATCGTAACTAGATCGTAGAGGGAGCATTTAGACATACAACCGGCGGCACGGCCTGAACAAAGGTAAGCACTTAGGTGCAGCTCTGTCAGGATAGTCTAATTATTTCTCGACAACCGCTCGATGCCTTGAGCTGAGTAACGGCATTAGCTTGTCTCGTAGGCCTCCGTACAAAGTTACAAACCTCCTTGATTAAAGATGATGTTTATTTGTTTCAAGCAAATAAGGATCTGACTGGCCTAATGGTCTAGTGGTGAGTGGCCTTGACTGCTATAAAGGAAGTCGTGGGTTCAATTCCCAAATAAAAGTATCTACGGTATGTTTCCCTCTTAAAGGCAAATGGCATTGTGGAATTTGGGCTTAAAAAAACAAATTTGGTAGTAGAAGTTTTTGCCTAGATGCGAGGCACAAACATTTTTTTTACATACAAGAATTGACACGTTATCTTAAAATACATTGTCGGCAAGAGCGAATTAGAAATAATTTGTCCATGTTACTATAGACGGGTAACATGAACAAAGGGCCAGACAAATGAGAATTTAGGTCGATAAATTTTAATCAAACCACGTCGAGCCGACTCGGGCAAATGAAGTTATGGTGCGCTGTTTACATGCCAACCTTGATAGATAAATGTAACCATATAACATTCTGCCTTTATCTATATTGCTGAAATCTTTCCTTTCATCCTTCAATTAAATAAAAAACAGTTTATTATAACTTAAAATATAAATGTACAGACTACTCTTTTTAACTTATCGGCGGTGGCTATAGATGATAATAATATGATGAAGACAACTTTTGCTCATGATTAAGGACTTAGGTTGAGTCCGAAACTAGTCGGGCTACTCCGATAAATACGCGTGGTAAACCGTTGCATCATTTAATAATGAACCATTCCCACGATAGTTACTATCAAAATTATGAATACACCTCATCAAAGTTATTCAAATAACTCTTATAAAGACTGAAATGGAGATACCAAATAGTATATTTTAAAGCAAACCAAAATCGTTTTTCAATTCAAAAACTAAACCTCTTACATAAAATAATCCGACAAATCCTTTAAGAGGGCACTGAATATAAAACACAAGCGTCTAGAGACCTGAGTAATTTGCGCCTTAGAATCTTCTAGAAGTAGTTAGTTCAATTTATATACTACGGAAATCCGGGTAAGGATGACTAAACGGGTAAAGTTTATCGCTCGACTGGCATAAACTGTACTTCTTGTACAGTGCAACGTCTTTATAGGGAGAAGTAAAATGTTGGGGGAGTCGTTTAAATAGAGCTTCGATTGAATGTGTTCTGTTTGGTTTGCGAACGAGTTCTGGAGTTCGTTGCCAATAGATACTTTGTTTATATATTTTTTTCTTAGAAGACTTCCTGCAGAATGTTTCATGTAAGAAGGGGAGACCGTGAATATAAATTCACGATCTTTTTTAAGAATTTTCATTTATTTTCAAAAAAATCTTTACGTAACCACTCTTTTTACATTGCTTCGGTTATCAAAACATTTGAGTCATGCTAATTAGGCATAAATGTGAGAATTTTTTAACTAATGGAAACCTAGAAGCTATGTAAACATATTTTCCAGTGTTAAAAAATCAACTTCCCAAACGTTTTATAAATTTAAACAAAAGCAACATTTCGCACACGCAACACGGGCATTCGATTCACTAAAATCACAGCGACAACACGAAACGATTTGCTAGTCTCAGAAAATCGATAAACCAAACATGAGTCTGTCAAACAGTAATCGAACATTCAATCTGTCTACGAACAGGTTATAATCGAGGACGGATAATATAATCGGATGGAACGCACGCCGGGCGTGGATACAATATGCTAATTCAATGTTTGCCAAATGTACTGTACCGATTCGATTCCACTCGTCGAGCGAGCGACACGCGCACTGTTTATCGAGTAGTGATGCGATGGATGCTTTGTGCTATGTTGGATGGACTTGTAATTGTTGTAAGTTGTATAAAATTAGATCCAAATATTTTTTAAGAAAGCCTCAGTGTATTTATTGGTACCTTTAATAGTGATAGAAGAAAATCTTTCATATCGCTCTCAAAACTATCACAGATCAAATCGTGTTTGCAGTAGTTGGCCCCTGATTTCAAGTCCGATCCAGAAATATTGTAGGTCAAGAAGTAGATATTAAAAAAGTTCACACATTTTTTTATTGAAGGCGCATAGAATAATCTCCTCACAATACTGTTTACACACAAAGTGCAATGGACTATACTTGGTGTGAAATGAACGTTGGTTACCGAAGAACGTTGGCTTTATTTATTAGCGTACTATTATTATTATTTGAATCTTTTTTATTCACGGGTTTACTTTATGGCACGAGCCCCGATCCATTTTAAAGGTGTACAACAGTTGAGTTTAACAGTTGTTGAGTACGTATAACAGTTTTTCTTTGTCAATTTTTTTTGTTCACCCCTTAAAATATAATTTTTACACACAAAAGCGAGATACATTATTTCCAGAACTGAAACTACTTACTTTGTGATAGATACAATTTTGACAATAATTGAATATAAATTGATAATTTACTTCAGGACTGAAAAGAATCTTTTAAAAAATATCGATGGGAAAAAGTTGGGAATGTAAATAAATAAATCAAATCACGGGATTACAAACTTTACCAAAAATATTTTTTATAGTAGAAATTCCGCTAGATGTGGCCACCAGTTTTCCATTCAATTTGACAAGGAATTTAGCAAAATGTACCGGGATTTTAATAGAAGCGCGAGGTCAAGCGATAGTGCAAAAAAGAGGGTGGATAACATTTTCAACCCCACGATACGGTAAAATAACCAAAAACGATTTTAAATTTAAGCTAAATTTCATTGTTCACCGTTCATGAGAACGAGGTAGTAGTTTAATAATAACTACTACCTTTTCTTTTACAAAATAAATTGTTTACTTAAGGTGGTGGTCCACTTGGTACTGTCTCTTTGCCGTTGTCGATGATTAAATAATCGGTATAAATTTTAAATTATTATAATTAATTTATTACAAAGGTACATGCTGAAAACATTAAATGTGGTACAATGTTCAACACAACTATCTGTATAGTTTGTACCGTTCTATTATGACACGCGTCGTACCTGTAGATACATTCACTAAATTAATTATGAATATATTCCCATATATTTTTCCCTGTATTTCTGGTCGAAATACCCCAATAACTAAATATCACAAGCCATACCCATATAATAGTTTAAAACTCCAACTAAACTGCAAATGGAATACCCGACTATCCTATGAATAGAAATAATTTTGTTGGTGAATTAACTCAAAAATGCCACGAACACCCCTCTCGTAAATTCCGGCTCAGAGACTCTGTATAACTGCAAGTGGTATGGGTAAGCCCCACAAATAACTTGTCATAATAACTTCAGACCTAACGTATGAACGCGTATTTTAGGGTTAAAAGACTTTATTCCTTAAAACGTTTGCGCAGTCTTTCGTATTCAGACGGCTATTTCGAGTTAATTGGTAAATGGTTTTATTTGCGGGTGTAAATTGAAATGTTGATTTTTTTCTTCAATCTGGTAGAATAAAGTGGTTGTGGTTAACATCTGATTTAAAAGTTTAATTGAAATATATAAGAACTAGAATTCATTAACGTAATATACCGACTGATTGGTAATTTATACTTATTTTCTCTTTCTTTCTTTTATTTCAAAAATATTATGAGTACATAATTACCGCAGTATAAAAAAAGTTAATTCAATTATCCAGTTGGTCGTTTAAAGTCTCTCGCCATAATGCAACATTATTTATTAAAGCAGCTGCTGGATTTTTTAAGCTAACCTGATAATGTTTAACTCGACCTGAAAATGAAAACTTAATATACACGGCAGCCATCTTGGATCCGTTTAGCCAATGGAAGTGAGCTTTTTACGTTGTAAAAGTTACATATACGTTACGGTATATTTCAGTCATTTTATTAACTCGGTAAGGATATAAAAAAATTAAGTGTACTTCCTTTGATATGAAATTGTGGCGATACTTTTATTCATGAATGTTGCATTGATTTGATTTGATTGTAAACAAACATATTTAATAACATTTTAAAATACGAAGATGCTCTCCATAATTTACTTAGCCCTAACTGAATAGCTTATTAGATATGGAAGCTGTTACTAACTGGGTATCATAAAATACCAAGGTATGAAATTGGTTTCATTGCTATTAAATTATATTTTTTGATTGATTGGTAGACATCGCAACGTAGGCATATCCTTAATATAGCTGTCCCGGCGAACTGCGTAGGCCTACAGTCGATCATAACAATGCAGGCAAAATTACATTTTTTTGCAACTCTTTCATATTTTATCACTGTTTAAACCTTCCCTGGACTTTCACTTTATTTTTTTATATCTAAGGAGAAGAAGAAGATTAAAATTAAAACAAAAAATTAGGAACCAGTCAATTAAATTAGCGATCCATAAAATATCTGATTCATGATCATTATACAATTATGGATCATACCTAAAGGTGAAAAGTTAAAAAGGTAATTTTTAATTACCGATAGCGCTTGCAAACGTCCGGTACCTGTTTGTTATTCAATTTTTTCGCGTTACCGTGTGAAATGGCGATGACACGCGCCTCCCATAAATTCCTGTGCAGCGCTGGCGCCCCGCTGGTGCGCGGTAATTGCGCGTAGCACCGCCCTGCTTCATCCACAAACCTCATTTGCAGGAGTGCTACTAAACATCACTACTAACGGAACTCGAACGAGAAAGTTCGAGATAAAATTAGGTCGTTCCTATTTTTGTATAGAATCAGACTTTTTTTTTCTTATTTCCAAAGTATAGTTCTTTTCTGTGCTACAATAATTTAAGTACATCTACAACTTAATCTGGAGTGTTGTAATATTAGTAACTTAGTAGGTAATATTTGTCCCTTTGCTGACGTTAATGGTTACTATGTAACTGTATGTATGGCTACTTGTATGTATAATAAAAATATCAATTTAATAATATTAAGGCATTTTTATAGTTTTTCAATCATTAATTACTTATAATATGCACATTTTAAGACACAATAATTAATCTCAATTGCTCATCACATCGTTGTATGAAACGAGTGAAATTCGTAAGATTCTTTCATATTCATCCGTTAATACCTCACGCATGAATAAATAACTATAATTTCAGCGGATTTTATGCATTGACGAGTGATGTCGGATATCCTGCATCATAAAGGTTTCATTCATTTTCAATTTCTGAAAGAGTTTTTTAAAATGGCGGTGTTATTGAAAAAATGTCGCTTGCGTTCCATTCGAAAAGCTGAGTCCATTGAAATTGTTGCCATAATCAATCGTGAATGTACAAAGTATTTATAATCAATACATGTTGGTGCGTTTCATTTCGTTTTTGTCATCTGGCTCAGTGTAAAAGATAACTTTTATATCATATATTTATGTATCTTGTTCATACGCATAATTTATTTCGAGCTAAAAAAAGAGTAAAGCAAAATAATCAACCTATTGTATGTCATAAATTAATATTTAGCATCTAAAGTCTGAATGAATGGATTAAATTGAATAAAAACAGTATTTTTAAAATCGAGTATTTCTAGTAGAAACTTCAGCCCTTCCCACTGCCGGTAACACACTCAGCCAATTTATATCGCGAGAGGGCAATTACCGACGTTTTCCGACGTTTTCGACGCCTAAACGTCATTTGGCGAAATTATTTCGTCGGAGGCCGAAACGCCTCGGGCAGGTGATAAACACTGGTGATGGGAACGTAATACCGGGATTTGATTCGAGGCAATTGGTAGGGGACGTGTAACACTTTCTTTTGCTCGTAGTGTTCAGTTTTGGGTTTGAGAAGTTGTCGAAGGCCGATAGTACATTTGTTATGGATGTCAATTGTTTTCAGTATTCAATTGTTTTATTATCGAGTTTGTGTGTATTTGTGTTTGACTGTCACTTTCCAGGATTTTGCGTCTTTAATAAGCGCTTGTGAAAATACAAATAGTTAAATTGAATTGGTCTGTCCACCCTTCACCAAGCGATTTCTTTATCTTTAGCCTATTCGAACGGAAGCCTCAATGTCGCGTCTTTTGTATTTCCACACTGGGATCTCACAAAGATCGATGGTACCTAAATTGACTGCACTTATAGCCGAGTGGTTCGGTCAAGAATTTGCGAGATCCATAAATGCTTGTCCTGGGTGTCTTGTCTGAGTCTGGGTGTCTTTATGCATGTGACCTGAATGTTTGTGAAACCCCCCGCGACATAAGGATAAAATTCCTTAATGCGAAGATTATAAATCCTTTCTTAACATTTGATGTGATTACTCTCTAAACGTCCATCCGTCGAATATCACGCACGACAAAGCAGCGAGTGGTTACATAAGACGTTAAGTCAAAGTTTGCACCAGCTCTCAGCTAAGTGTAAGTTAAGGAATATAAAGATCTCGCTGTAAAATACTAGCTAGTTAAATTGAGCTCTATAAACTTTACAGCGCACAATTTACAGCTCAGCTATTACTGGCTCAGATATAGCGCTGCGAGATGTTTTCATTTAATAAATATTTAAGTTATTTACTGGACGCATTTTTTTTTACTCGTGGGTTAGTAAATACATAACATACTCTTTTTTTTGTCAAGTTACTGATTTTTTATTGCTAGCTATATATCTGAAGGACCATAATACTAGTAAAGGTCGTTATCATTAAGGGTTCCCAACCTAAAGGATAAAATTTAATCCTATTACTGAGGCACCGCTGTTTGTCTGTCTGTCACCATGCTCTATCTAAAGAACCGTGATACCTAGATAGTTAAAATTTTCTTTAGCTTATATGTAAGCAACCACCTATTTGAATTTGTTAGTAGGTATAACAAATACAATAGTTTTAACAAAACAATTTCGGGAAATTTCATAGACATATATTATATCCCAAAAATATCCTTAGACATAACATTTCCTAGAAACAGAAACCTAGGACTACACACAAACCAGCCACAAACCCCAAATTCCAGTACGTAAATATTAAAGACGCCAGTCAACCCAAACTAACACATTTGATAAATTACCACAACATGTATTATGAAACAGCGCCTTCGATTTCTCTAATGGATATTAACTATACAGCTATTTGTAATTCATAAAGGCGGGTGCACACCTGTGATCCACAAATTAGCTGATCAATTAGTCGCAACGCGTTCGTCGTACGGCGGTGCAGATTCTATTTACTTGAGGTAACGAGCAGTTAGTTAATACTATTTGAACTTGTACTGATTATGTGATATGTGAGCTTTGTACACACTTGTATGGCCTTGGTAGCTTTGGTTTTGTTCGGAAAATATGTATTTTTTATAATGGGACTATCATCTACGCCTGCGATAGAAACCAAACAATTTTATATAGTAAAACTTTTAAAAAGTAAACAATTTGAAAGCTCAATATCTGTTTCTTAATCATCGATTTTCTTTTATTTTTCATCAGTCGAAGAGATCAACAGGTGAGGGAAAACAAGACTTAAATGTGCAACAAGGCTTATTGAGGTAACACAGTATGTTCAATACTGATTTAACATGTAAGATTCCTATTGGTCATTGACCACTTTCAATCTTAATTTTTCTTCATTTCATAGGAAAGCTTGATTGTGGTATAAGTTTATATTAGCTCCATTATAAATAAAATACACAATTTAACCGATTTATGATACATGGATCAGTATGAAATTGTCGCTAAACGTCATCTTTTGTCACTTCAAAATTTAAATATAAGCTACATTTTAGTAGTACTTATCCCAGCATCTGAAAGTTTATATCTGCATTATTCTATCTGTCTACATTTCACAGTATTTTGTATGTAGATACAAATTATTATAGCGGAGAGAAAGTAGCGTAGTTTCAATTAAACGAACGCGCGAGCTCTCGCAGTAAAACTACATTGTTGCTTTAGTTAAAACTATTTTGATTCGCGTTTGATCTCAAGTTTCAATTTTGTGTTTGTTGCTCGACAATGTATCGTGTATATAATAAAATTGTGTTTTGTTTAATGTTTGTTCTTTATAGATGGGTAAGATATAAGATACTAAAGAATGGATTGAATAATCTTACTTAAGTTGTATATTTTCGAGATATAAGAAATTAATCTACGTTTTGAGTAACAATGTATCAGAGAGTTTCATTTAAAACCCAAGGTTAGCCCAAGCTTAAATACTTTATAAAAAAATATTGAATAAATAATGAAACTCTTATTAGCTGGAGCAAAATAAAGCTTTTTTGTTTCTTTTTTATACAGTCTGCGACAAAAAACTTTGTTAAACGAAAACTGAAAATACAAACAAATTACATTTATTATGAACCAGAAATTTTATAAATCTTGTTTACATTATCTTAATTAGTGTATCTCACAAGTACGTTTGTAGGTGACATCGCCCATTCGCCCTGCAGAACATTGACTTAATTAAATGTATCGCTGTCAAAAAGAAAAAAAATACAACCCTAAGTACACATTACTTAGGGTTGTCAAAAAAACAAAGTGCTCTAAAGTTGTCAAATGTAAGAAAGAACATTCTTGTAATAAATTTTAAATCAATTAATAAATTAAATATCACTTGGTAACTTTGTAAACATCTCTTTTTGGGGTGACTGGAGACAAAAAGATGCACTAGCGGGGTGCTTACATTTGGCCATTTTTTAAACATGCATTTTGATTGTAGTAGGTTTCTATGCATGACTTAATATAAGTTTAATGGGCAAAAAAAGTTTTAATAAATAATATTATTTGAATCATGAATGATGCGTGCCCACTTGCTGACCACTAAGTTATGTTGTATCGATTAGAAAAGTCCTAAATTGTTGTTGACTCCCAACATTCACACGAAATTACCGGCGGTATTTTTTTATGAATTAACTAATTATAACCACGTGGCTTCTCTTTCATTTGCAATAATTGCTTACTTTACTAAAATTATAAAACTGGAAGATTTTGGTCCTTTTGTCCTGTTGAATATTTAATCGAGCTCTTTTATTTAGAGCTATATCGTAACACATTTCTTTAATTCTAAAAAAACTCAACATTTTAACTAAACGTCGCTCCACTTAGCAGCTGACACTAATTAGCTAAAGTCTTTCGTCTTAATTCTATCACTTTAGTGTTTCAAGTAGTGCATAGAGGCAGCTGTCTCGCCAACTGATGAGACGAGCTCTGGGAACCAAAAAGTTAAGAGTGCATATCACTTAGTGAACACGCTTGGAAATTCCGACTTCCAAGTTTCTTCGAGTTTATTTATAGTTGCTCTGCTGCGTCTTATTGTAACTCGTTTGTTTTGTTTGGTCGTGTGGAGTATACGTGTGTGTGAGGATTAATGTGTGTGTGTTTCTAGTGTTCCGTATTGGAAGTAAAGGCACTGTCTGTCCGTCGGTCTGTCACCAGTGTGCATGTGATGAACTGTTTTTGTTAGACGGTTTAAATTTTTACTGATTATGTTACCTGTTGCCGCCCTGACCCTGGCATTTGAACAATTTTTGACAAAACTTTTGAATGTTAGTGTAGATACCAATTACAATTGATAATTGAGAAGGGGAATTGAAAAAAATGTTACCTAAGTCAAACATTATATTGAGTTTTTACTTGTAATATAAAAAAGACAATGTATATCCTAAGAAAATCAACACAACCTAATTTAAATACAAATAGTTAGCACGAAACTGATAAGTAGGAGAATAAATTCTAATACACTGCCCCAATCCAATAGGAGACTGGCCGACAGACTGACACTAGTTTTTAATATTGTTCATATGTAAATTGTTTTGACGTTCAAATGTGCCACATACTGGTCTAATTGAAATAAAGAATTTGACTTTGACTTTGACAAACTTCTTACCATTTTTCTCAACATCAACATTACAAACGGGTCACCATCCATCACAGCGCTATCTCTCCCGACAGAAGGCTAAAATTGTTTACTTGTCGCTCCACTAGACCTAATTCGAGTTATCTTTCGCCATCGGCTTTATTATGAACATTAGTCATATCTAGATTCGTGTCTGGCCATTCGTTTTGCGAAGGGCCGAAGGGCCGAGGGCCTATAACAGTATATCATGGAGTTTGGTGCGCCCTCTTGCGGTCACTGGCGTAGTTGTATCTTAGTGGGCGTCCAACGTATATCAGCCGGTCTGGTGAATCATTGTTGATGACTAAACATTTATTGTAAGTGGTTTAGGGATGCATGGATATTGTTTTGATGGGTGACGTTTGAGATTTCATAGATTTACGGTGGTTAAGAGATTTGTGAAGTAAAAAAAAAATATGATAGAGAAACTTGTAATTCTATCAGAAAACGAAAAGCGAAATCTTCGGCGCGAAATTGCCTGGTGTCTGACATAAGGATAGACAGAGCACGGAGCCTTAGAGTCTGCACTTTCCCGCACGGTTTGTGTCTGGCCATTTTTAGTCCAAAGTCGGTGATCGGTCGGTGGTGGAAGATTAGGTGGTGTAGGTGTGGCTCCCACACTCTTCAACCACGGATGAGTTACCACTTGAAAAGCTATTTAAGTTATTGGCAAAAACCAAAACATAATTAACAAAGTCTACCTACATAAACAAAATCTCATTAAATATAATTAAGAACGACAATGATCCTGTATAACCTTGGTAATACAAAGATAAAATTCTGTCATTGTGGGTTTTGTACAATCATTCTAGGTTAAACAAATCGGTTAGATGACAAATTTATGATCACGAGTTACTTACATCACTAGTTGATTAACTTTGAATTTTTTGGCGCACAAGCAGCAGAAATATTACAAGTGAAAAATTCAAGTGTCTAGCCATCACGGTTCATGAGATACGACTTGGCGACGGATGGAAGAACAGACCGACAAACAGATGGATAGATAGTGGAGCCTCAGTGAAAGGGTGTCGTTTTTACCCTTTTAATACAGGACTAAACATCATACATTTAATTCCTCTCGAATAATAAAAATCGTACATAAATAGCAAGCCAACATTGAAACCTCAACACCACACGAAATGAAGTATTTACGTATTTCCAACTCATGTAGGTTAATTGGTGGCTTTCCAATTATTTCATTACTTTTAAAAGCTGGTAATTATTTGGATCTGATAAGGAAATCTATGTTGATAAGCGTGGAACAGTTACACACGAAACTGTTGTTAGTCTTTGTTGTACACAAAGCTGGTGTAATTACTACGGGTTCTGTCAACAATTTTATTGTACTGACTCAATGTACTATTTATTTGTTCTAAAATTTTCTAAAAGAAAGTCGATACTATAAAAAAATGAAAGTGAAACCTAAATACACATTAAGATAACATATTTTGTTTTGATATAAATATTCTTCTAAATAAATGTTATATCTACAATATTATGTCACAAAAATAATTGTACCTAGGTTATTATACAACAATTTTAGCCATTTTGTTTTCCTAGAATAGAATTTGAACTATTCGACTTTCTGCCTCACAGCTAAGTTGAGGGGTCGTCACAATGTTGGGCAGATCCTGCAACCACTTCAAATTCGTGTAACTTGCTACGCCGTAGCACATTGCTACGAGCGGTGTAGAAGTGTGACTACTGGCTATAATAAGGGCGCTATTTGATACTCTGTTGAATTGTTTCTTGAGTGAATGTTGCCATCTGTTCCAGCAAACGTGTTTTTTTGAAAGAGTCTCGCTATTCTGGTATTTGTCAGTTGTATAAAACACGCGAATTCGATTTAAAGGACCATTTTACAATAAGGACCAAAATGACAACACACATTAATTGAATACATTTCTCATCACTACGTGATAAAATACCAGATCTGATTCGTGAGTCCATAGTAGGGCCGAGTTAGGACCACACGCTGAGTCATCAGTTTAAATATGTGCCAGCACTGTGTAAAAATAAATTCTCGACGCGTGGTATGAACCAACGTCCTTTATTACCGGGAATCATGCAAAGTCATTTAACCGTGAGTTTTGAACAAGCTGTATTTACCACATGAATGTATAGTAAATGGTATAGAGAGTACATATTTATTTGCTACTGATTTGAGCTTAAGCAAATTAGTCTTTTTCAGATACAGAGTCAGTATGTGATTTATATTTTCGAATATCAGAAATCAGTCGATTTCTTATATCATCGTGAAATCAATTGCATATTTTTGCTACTTGAGGTTTTCGTAGGAAAATCAAAATCACACAAATATCGGACATTAAACCAAAAACTGTGAAACAGCCATAAAGGATGTAGGCAAGACGATGTCGTAGTTACGTTAGTAACGTAGTTTCCCATAATATAAAAATTATAGTAACCTTTGTCCCTTTTATAAAAAAAAGTTATGTAAATAAGTTATTGTCATAAATCAGTAATAAATTATTCATAATTAAACACTTCGCAGGGTTATACATACCCCCTCAACGCCTGCTCACTGTAATGGCCAATCTACACGCTTGCGTTTTTTCCTTACAACGCTTTTTGCAAGTAAGAGCAAAGAAAATTATTAAATAAGTGACTGGTAAATGTGTTATGGAAATTATATTATAACACTCGCTAAGCTCTGCATATTTTCCGTTTTTGTACAAACAAAACGTGCGAGACAATATGTATTTTTTTCGGATGGGTTTATAATTATTCGAGAACTGAAAACGACTGCAACCAATCGGCTTACAAGATGTTGGGTTTGAACTGGAAGAATTTTCCTCATTTAGTGGCGTTTATAAGATATTATAAGATACAACTGCAGAATAAATAAGAGGTTTTTATCTTGACGTTATCTTTGCTTCCAAATTGGGTGTGCATTTTCCATCTTTCAAAAATACCACTTACTAAGTACCATGAGCAAAGTTAACAGACAATAAAACCAGCCGACACTGTCATTCAAAACAAATTAACATGAGCGAATATAAACAGTGTTACATGCTCGAGTTACATACTCTTTTAATTGAATACGAAGAACGTTGTTTGGGGCGCGTTTAATTTTTTCCGTGATGCAAAATATTCTGGGCGCGTGCACGGGGAGCGATGTAAACCTGATATGTAGGTAAAGCCGGATTTTTGTGCGTTATGACATTTTTGTGTAAATTACATTCTTCCCTTTTGTTTTCGCAAATTAAAATGCTCCTGCGATACCCCCGTTTATGTTTACGATAAGTGTGATTGGAAAATATTTTTGGTCCTTCGCGAAATGTTCTTGCGATTTTTGGTCCTTAGGTACACATTGTGGTCGGTTAAGAGAATTTGAGTATGAATGTTAGAAAATGTTAAAACTGTAAGTAACTGGGTTTAGGAGGTCAAATAGACAGTCACTCCTTGAAAAACACCGGTACTTAACTGACTCCGGGTAGACTGGAAGCCGACCCCAACATAGTTGGGAAAAGGCTAGATTGATGATGTTAGAACTAAGGAAATGGGTCAATTGAATGCATTTTTTTTATTTGAATTTTTTTTTCTCCTTTTTCTTCTCAAATCTTATCAATCACAATTCATTTCTTTATGATTGTATAAAATAATTCTAAAGTGTAGTTTTACCTAAAACTGTGCGTACCAAGTTCTTTATTTACTGTGTGTGTATGCTGTAAAACAATTTGTTAAGCGAACGAGGGCCGGGGGACTAATATAGAGTGAAAAGTTTCCACTAATAAAGATTACAGTGCATGACTCCGGCCCGCTAGAGATGTAATTTTGCTTGATTTATTATTGTTTTGGAGTTCCTCTGTTGTATTTTTGTTATAGTTTTGATTTTGGTCGCTTGCTGAAATGAGTAAAGTTGGGTGTGTCGTTGTTACAAAACTTGGCTTTTATCTAAAAAAGTGATTTTAGCTTTATGATCAATTATCTGATTTTTTCAACTGACTTCAAAAGGCGGAGATGCTCAATTGTCTGTATGTTTGTTACCTCAGAACTTTGGACGGGATGTAGCGATTATGTTATTTTTTTATTTAACATGAGAAAGTTTCGTGAAATACCGTTCATTGGGTCCTATAATAGTCATAATCCCGATTTTCATCAACTTTGATTCAGTAGTTTTTT
Source organism: Trichoplusia ni (assembly GCF_003590095.1). Taxonomy (NCBI): domain Eukaryota; kingdom Metazoa; phylum Arthropoda; class Insecta; order Lepidoptera; family Noctuidae; genus Trichoplusia; species Trichoplusia ni. The sequence goes on along the minus strand of NC_039479.1, from coordinate 21,004,759 downwards.
TTATTTGAAACAATAGTATTTAAAGTCCTTTTCTCCGCGACTAAAACGCAATCACCTCTTTTTAATTGCATCATCTCACTAGATTTATGCATCACTTATTTTTTCAATATGTAGAGTAGACGTCCATCAAGCTGCATGACGTAATAAAAACAGTGGAATGACGTTATTGAAATGACGTCACATAATGGACAGCACCCTTGGACATTGTTCGTGGACGTTGTGACTGCTCAGTGACGTCATGCATATTTCAGTGACGCGACTATTATGCGATGTTTTCAATGCGCGGCTGTTGATCTGTAAATGAAAATATGGTGCACCAGCTGGTTGAAATGGTTTATAAATTGTGATGACGTGGTGGGGCACTGGTTGAACGGTTTGTTTGTTTTTTAATGACGGAATAATTGTATAGAATCTTAATGTTATGTATAAATGTTTATTTGCAGCCTTTTGCCACTTTTATGGTATGTCTAAGTTAATATTTAGCATATGAGTCATTCTCACGTGCTAGTATAATTTAAATTTATGTAGGTAATTTTGTCCAAAACTGAAATAACTAACTATTGTAAGATAATTACATTGTCAACAACAGGGATATAAATTAAGTACTTTTGTTCGAGACTTGGAGGTACAATATTAAAAGGTTTGTAAAGACTGCAGTCCTTAATGCCACATTGTACATAAAATAAATGCATTTAATAGCTCTAAGATAACTTATAATATCTTTCGCCATCTTAATTTTAATTAGTTTTAATATTCACAACACTCGCGTGTGTCGTAATTCGAGATTATTAATTGTTATAAAGTTTAAATAGAATACAAGTCACATTGCAGGTTGATTTCAGTAGTATAACTTAGATCCACACCTATAAAAAAGAGTGACTGTTTATGTGTGTTTTAATCCAATTCAATAAAAAAAACAATATCCCATTTTATATTTCAAAGTTAAAGCTATCATCTATAAGCATCAAGGGAAGCCCCATAACACCAATTCAATTCCAAATTTCATTTCAATTGATATTTCATACTATCGTCCCAACTTTTCAGTTTCTTTATGACAGTTCTCTGATGCCAAATGGTTGCAATGTTGCGTGTATTTTTATGGTCGTGTTATTTCCTTTGTTTATCGAAGGCATTGGTTTTAAAGTTGCGAAGTTTAATGTTACCTCACTTTACAGTTTATATTGTAACTCTTGTATGGTACGGTGATTTCTAAATCGTCCGTTAAAATTCTGTTATCCAAAAGTGAAGAAGATTTAACAGACGATTTGAGTCCAACTGGATGATGCAGACGTTGTTTGTTGCACAGTTTATATTGACATACTGTTTACAGTGCATTTGTTGTGTTGGTGTAAAGGATTTTTTTATTTTGAATGGTGTCTGTATTATTTATGCTAAGTTCATTAGTAGTTTATTGTTAGGTACATCAATATTTACCTAACTTGACTCTTTTAAATCACAGTGAGATTCAGTCGGATGCAGAGATTGAGATGTATGTCTTATCTTAGAACCTCTTAGCTCGTAAATTAAAATAATTATATAATTGTGGAAGTGCGTGTATCGGCCTCGCGGCCCCTTGGATTTCATGCTAATGGTACTTCTGCCTTATTTCTTTGCATGTCTTCGCTTACCCCTGAGTGCAACGAGTAATGTGAAATTACTGCAGACACTAGTTAGTTACATAAATTAATTAATAGTACGTGCGGTCTCATAATTACACTGTATTTATTTGGCATCGTAAATTGTATTTATCTTGGCGAAAATTGCTGAATACATGTTTATTTTATTTGAAATTACTTCCAACTTGCTATTCACTTGTTTATTATTGCGATTGTTTAAACTATGCATAGATAGATAAATTAGCTAACTACTGATAATAAACGAACGGAATATAAACAACCAGAATTTCCACAATATGAAGCAAACTGCAAATTAAGTATCGGCTAACATATTATCTCAGTGGTTGTAGATTAAAACATTCTATGTAAAATATATATATTAAACTACAGAACTTTAGTTCTATAATCTCAAACTTTATTCGACTATGTCATCACAACAGATTTGTATACAAACTGCGCAGAGCTAAAACACACTCCACACATACATCAGTTTTTATCACAGAAAACAACTTGCATGCGAGCAGTATAAAGGACCTACCACTACATACTACATAATAAGGATTGTAAACGAGAGAGAGAGACGGCGCTCTACATAATATATTGCTATCTCGCTTCTATAACTACGAGAGTATTACTTTAAGAGTAAGTAGTAGTAACCCAGCTCGTAATTAATAAAGCTTGGCTAATAAAGACTTAACTGGGGAACTACAAAGCGTGGAATATGATACAGCTTGAAATTCGAAACATTCGACATTACAATACATTTAGTGCAGTCGCAAAACTTTCCGGCTATACGTTTGATTCGAATGCAAAGTGAATTTGCTAAAAACAGCAAGAGCAGTTGTGCCCCGTTTAAAATTACGCTTCGTTTTGTCCCAATGGGTCTTGTTTCTTGTTATTTACAAAAATTAGTGTAGGTACTGCGCAATTGTGTTGTGTATGTGCACTCTGTTTTGTTTTTATTAGCTGCAGGCTACTGAAGTTTGTAGTTCGGAAATTTTTGTTCCTATGTGGATGGTACTTTGTTAGTTTTTTTTTTTGTAAATTTGATGATCGTTTTTTTCATGAACTGCGAATAAATGCTTTATGGATTGTCGTGTTAGGTGAACGCTTGATATGCAAATTCAAAAATTCATATGTCTTAAGGATTATCTATAGAAATTTCTTTATGGAAATACTGGTTTTCCAACAATTTGAAATAATAAATTTTTCTCGAAATTTCTACAATGAAAAAAAAATATGAATTGAGGAAATCATATTATCATAGATCCATACCATTTATTATCAGAACTTTTCATACTGATACCATTCCGGTTCCATCATATATCCTGCTCTTACTGTATTAATCCTGAAATTGACGAGCAGCTGACAAAATATGCTCCGTCACCCCTATCACATACCAAGATAAGTGCCAGGAATAATCTTATACAAGTGAACATAGCATATATTAATACACACGATAGCATTATGTGGGCTACCCTTGGTTCTAATACGTATTACAAAATCGCAAATTGACATATACATTTCTGACAAAATTGTTAATCAAAATTGTAGTGTTGTACACACAAAATGCAAAAAGTAATACAATACTAATATAGTTGGTACTTAGGAATAGCGTAACATTAGAAATTAGAAAGCAATCGTTTTGAATTTCCGTAGTCAATTGCTATTCCAAGATACGTAATATGCGATCTAGCAAATTATTGCTGTTGCTCTGCCTTTGCAAGATACGTGGTACGGGTGTCGGCTGCCATGTCCATACGTCAGTGTAATCTGTATTTAGTGTCGCGTTGCTAATCTACTCGTATCGAATTATCTCTTATCTCCGTCGTTGTAAGCCTACCGTGCGGATACCATAAGCTCATGAGTCACGGGGTTATGTCACACACTTCTATCATATATTGTGTTTATTTTATTATTTGTTTCTATTAAAATATAAATACATTATTTAATATAAAAAATAAACGTTTATTTATTTATTCTTATCTCCATTCACAGGCTAACTTCCTTGGAAGAATCCCGATCCTTTTAAGGCGTATACGCGGATACAGGTGAGAACTATAATCTAAAATTTGATCAAGCATGTACCAGAGGCAATTCACAGCTGTTTTCTAAAAGAACAGACATGCACAGCCTGAGGTCACGGCAGCGTAGAAACATAACTGTGTTTGAAAAAAAGTGTTGTGTTGCTTCTGAAAGTGTTTAAAAATAAAAGGTAAGTGACAGTGTTTTATAAAACATTCATCTTCAGTGTTTTATAGAAATTGTACTATAATTATAACTGTAGAACGAACGAAAATATTTGTACTTCTCTTTTATTAGAAAAGTATTTCTTAAAGCAAATGAATAAAACGTTTATTTCTAAACATATAAAATCGTTTTTTATTTTCTTTCTTTGCCTTTAAACAGACACGTTTCTATACCAATTCAAAATCAAGTGTTAATATAATTAAGTATTAATTCCTTAATTAATTGTGTGCTAATAATACGGACTTCCGTATTTAGCTCATTCGGAACGTTTCAACTGAATTGTTAAGTACATGTCAGTACGTCCGCCAATTAGGAATATAATCTTTTAAGCGGACGGCAACGTATAAATTCCGAGTCCTGAGGGCATACTGCCACCTCTCAGAATGAAACTGTTGGAGGTGTGGAAGGGAGACAGCGCTCTACATAATAAAGAGTCGCATCTCTTTTCTACAACAGCAACAGTTTTCTGTTATGCAGTGGTAGAGGGTACTTACTTAATAATTTAATGATCCGTTCAGTAAATACTCGCGAAAGTTTAGTATAAAATACAAACGCATTTTTTAGAATGTTGTGATTTTGTGAGCTATACTTGAGAGTTGGTTTCAGGTATATCATTGTATACATCTAAAACGAAGATTAGAATTAATATCTCAACATTCGAATAACTTTAACATATATCGAGGCCAACAAGCCACTAGACCAACAAGCCTATCAATTACATTTACCATTGGCTCTATCAAGTCTAAGTATACCACAAGAGTCTTACTACTGACTCGCTAAACCCGGTAGAAGATTTGCACATCGGCATACATTGAAAATTTTAATTTCACCGGATTCGAGACGCCGAGGCCGCAAAATACGAGAAGAGTCGGATCGTAATAAAAGTAAATATGTCGAGTATCGAGGGATGCTATAACAGAGATCGTAAAAGAGAACTGTGGCCGCCGGCCGTGTGTTGTACAGACTCCTGTGTAAATATAAACGACCAGTTTTACTATCGAAGACGTTACGAAAAAATTGGGTTCTCACCTTGGAAAACTTATATCCTACGTTACGTACCCCTGCATATGTTCGTCAGAGCCTACATTTGCATCCATAAGACTTTGTACTGTTCTGGTGAACTAGTTTGGTAGCGGATGGTGTGAGCGTTATATTTTTATGGCTGGTCTAGGTAGCGGTGTGACGAGACTGTTAGTGCTAAGGCTGGCAATATTACTAAGATTTTCGATATCCCATTTTTTGTCATGCCTAAAAGGGACTTGCTTGCGAAGTCAATGCAGCTGCGATTTCATAAAGAGATAGATTTTTATTATTTCTGAGACACAAAAAAATTTGAAGTTTGTCGCGTTTTTTTCTATTTTCACCATTAGTGGTTGAAGGCATAACCTTCTGACTCTCCCCCCTCACAAATTACCGCGTGTCCAAAAAACAATAGTGCAGTTACGGTCAGCATACCTTTCATCACAATTTCTACCCTTAATCTCATTCCTTCCATACTTATTCTCCTCAATCCTAACTCAATCTCAACTAAACCCATACAATACCTCGTTAAACATTACATAACGAGTCCTACACTGGATCGCGAACTCCCAGTACTACGTAACCAAGCACAGCCTGGCACCGGTCCTTAAAGCAGGCGTTAACGTTTTACTGCCGCTTGCTCATGCTAATACGAACTGATTCGAATACTTCCATGAAATATATACGACATATTAATCGTCGCGTGAGAAACTTTAAAGCTAACTATGTTTGATGTTATAAAATGGATTTTTGGGTCGTTTGTTGATTTTGGATTGACGTAAAATGGGATGTAGATTTTTCTACTCAAGCAAATGGCACAGAAGATTTTTTTTTTAATTTTCTCAAATAATGAGTGTGCGATAACGATTTGTCTGAAGTCAAACGATTCTAACTAAATTTTAAGTAACTACTTCTTTACTATTTTATTTTGGATGTGTTGTCTGCACCTTTACTTGTCGAACCTACCCAAAGAATAAAATCGAAACTGATTCCTTATTTCAGGGAACTTTCCTTTTTCCTACATGGATAAGACTTTGAAAAGTTTCCTTTGCAGAGACTGTCAATGCTAGCTGGCCGAATGTATTCGAATTAGGTAAAACATAACTAACCTTATCCTTATTCCACTTTCCATTCGACTTTTAACAAGGCATACCAGCTTAACAACAGTCCCATTGATCAGGGGTGTCACGCCGTCCGCGGCTACCTCGCGTTGCAGGTGTTAGTGACGCGAAACCTATAAATCACTCGCAGCCCCAAAAATTAAACCTTATCCCACCGGTCACCAGAAATCTAATTTTGAGGGAATTATATAAATATATATTATTATTTTTTTTTGTTTTATTCCAATTAGTTGACCTTTTATACAAAAAATACTCACCTAATTTTTTTTTTAAATTGGACCCTATCAGACACTCGGCAAACGTATCAATTGCAGAGTAAACCAAATTCTTCGTGGTCTCTTGCATTTATATTTTACTTGCAGGAGTGTCAAGTCAAAGTATTTTAATTACTTATCTGTTCAGTCATGCGTTACCACAATTCCAAGAATATTGAATTCGAACTAAAATATTTGTTGACTGTCGGTCCGAAAATTGTTATTTATAGCTACCAAAATTTTCCATTATTACGAAAATTTATGGGAAATGTATCGTGAACTGTCAAATTAGAGTTCGCCCGATTACCTCTGATTTTAAAATTGTTAGTGAATTTTCGACTTTACTGCGTCGACGTAAAGTTCATGCGATGACTCAGCATGTATCTTGTCTTATGTTGGACGGTTAAAATGAAATCGGTTGCGGAGTAAACTTGAAACAATAGCATCAAGTTTCAAAGCAACAGATGCTACGAGACTAACGAAGGGAAAGATTTCAGCAGCCATATTGCTTTGAGCATGGGGTCGCTGTCAAATTAAAACAATATAAGTAGGTACTAAAGCTATAGTGTTTTTCAGAATGTTTTTGCTTGACTCTAACCAGCCTTGGAATAATTAACATTTTTTATCTTTCAAGATAATCCATTGAAAACTTAAATAAACCTTGCACTTAACAAAGTGAGCCACTTTTTAAAGAAATCTATTGCGACTTCTTGACGAAATTCCAAGGCACGTCGACAAGTCCCCTCAGAATCTATAAAAAAATTGACTTTAATAATTATAAGGTTTTGCTCGTGTGCATGACTTTATGGTAAACACAGGTTCAGTCAAATTCTTTAGTTAAACCAAGTATTATCAACAATTTAGCCCATATTACGTTATTTGGTTATATTCAAGAGATTTGTATGCTTATCGCGTGGGCTTACGTAAGTCTTGAAGTTTCAGTCGACCAACAAGCATGTAGTTCAGAAACAATATTTTATATAAACCAAACAAAAAGATTGTATCTCGAAAAGCCCAAACTTGTTCGGCTGTAGCCAACCGTTTGTAAATTCGGGTCGTCTACAGTTAGAACCTATCTATCTACACCAAAATTTATTGGAAAACCGTCTCTATTGTGTAAAGCACAAGGTGGTAGTGAGCTGCAAATTTAAGATTGTAGTTATCTAAGCAAACATTTAGTGTAGTCCCAAATTGTTGCGGTTTCCGTCGCTCGTGTGTTTGTGTGTTTGTTTGTATATAGTAAACATAACACACAATTGTCCTGATTTGTTTGTACGTCGATAGTTGTGATTGTTTTGACCCTACAATGGTCGGCCAATATATTACGTTGTATCATACTTTGTGGAGCATTGTTAAATGTTGTATTAATTATGTTGGGTGTTATACGATTGAGGCTGGCTATCACTAGTTTAATGAGGGTCTTGTTTGTTCAGTACGCTTCTACATATGATGTTAAAATAGGTGTGATTATTTGTTTTAAGGTTTTTCCTATTGGGAATTAGGACTTGTAGCCATATCTGTGTCTCGAAGTTGATATTGATAAATTGTCTTTATTGGAGATATTAAATTGAAGTTCTCAATTAGGTCTTTAAATTTTACACAGGCTCGATTAAGACGAGATGGAGAAATACTATCACGTACCATTTGTCTAGAAATGGTTATTTTAGATTTAGTAAAAAGTTTTAACATCACGTTTAATAAGTTTTACTTTATTATCATTATAATACTGCATCGTTTCCTTACACTATAATATGTAAAAAATCACAGCCGTAATTTTATGGTTTCCATTTAAAAAAACATACATATTCGAAGACTCTAATAACAAACCAAAAAAAGAAAACAAAATTGAGAACAAAAGCGTCTGTCAACGCATCTAAAACAGTTCCCGGTATTTCGGGCCTGCATGGCATCCAACCTGTCAGGCGAGTGGCGACGCCTCCTTCGTTTCATTACCTTCAGCCTCGACAGGTATCAAAGGCTGCACGTAAACCCTTTGTGAATCCTGACCTACGAATACTGTTCGAGTTGCCCCAATATGTCAAACGTACAATAGAGGTTTTAGTCTGCACTGTAAGATCATGAAATATCTGATCGGTGGAAGGTGTAAAACCTTCATAGCCAAGTGATATTTAGACCATGGTATACTTGATGCTCGAATGTTTAAAAATTACAGATTTGAGTCTATGTGAATTATCAAAACGAAATGTCATTGAAAACATTTATTCGTTTTTTATCGGTGTATTTTATCTGAAGGGTACCGATGGCCAAGTAAATATCAGGTCTAACTATAAACCTTTAATTCGGTTTACCCTTCATGCATTTTAAATGCGTAAATTGGGACATAATTGACGCGGTTTACCGTTCCGCCATATTAGTAACGGTTAACGCTGCCGTAGACCACAACAATGTTGTGTGTTTGAAATCGCTTCAATTCCAAATTTAAATATTTTGCCAGGGAAGCCCCTGTAAGTTTTGGTTTTGTTTATTTGACCATATTATTTGGAATTACATTTTGTAATTGGAAGTGTTTGTGTTTTGTTTTGTCCATTCGTTTTTTTAATAAAACATATAAACATGATTATCACTGATATTGTTGTTTGTAAATGAATTGAAATTTCAAGCTTGATTCTGATTTATGTAAAAAACTGCAAAGACTGAATTTTATTGATTACTAGCCTAAAATGTCCCGCTGCTGACACATCTAACAACTCTTTTTCGAACTGCCTCTCTGAAAAAAAGATTTACCACTAACTTTTTAAAAATTTGAAACCGGTCGTTATCTACTCCGCCAATCTATTAGCTAACAAGCTAATCGAATACACTTCCTATCTCCAAGCATCTCGTTTAAAAGGTATATTCAGGTGTAGGAGCTACAGTCGCTGAGGCAGAGTTTATTCAATATACGCAGGCCGTCCCATTGGTCGGATCCCTGATACCTACTCGACGGCAATTAACCGTTCTTCCTGCGCCGCAGGCTACCGACAAATCACTTTTCAGACACCCCTTAAACGTCGTACTAAAAATACACAGTGTAGCAACATCTGACGCAAAAAATCCCATTTAATTCAGTGGGATTGTGATCTTGGCCGAACGTTTTTAGACTGGATCAGTGTTGGTAGGGTGTTCAAACTAGATAAGGCAGGCCCAGGGTGTAACATCCATAAAATTACATACAGGAGGGGTCGGCCGCGACGGGCCAGTTATCAAATCACTACGGAATGCATAGGATATTTTGCGCTTTATAACGTTGTGATCGCTTAATCGATTTCACGGTAATTGCCCGAGGGTGTTTATTACAAACTTTTGGTTTAAGAACCAGAAAAATATATACAGCTAATTTGAGTCGCGTTTGAACCATGAAGTTTGTAAACGTACTTTTACAAACAATTTAAAAATCGAATAATTATGAAATACGTGGCACATAATATAACATGTTTTTCATTACAAGGATAATAATACAACCTTAAACTTTTTGGATTATGTACACTGCAGAAAGTGTATACTTTTTAAAATTTAATAAAAGAACACAGACGTCATTTGACGCACATTATCCAGACTAAAGTTTGAAACAAAGAAAGTTTTATTACAACACAAACACTGTGCAAACAAGACGAACACTAAACTTGAAGTAAATAAAAAGAAACTGCTCGTTAAGCATAATGCTTTTAAACCCCTTCGTGTCGGCCATTTGCAAAGAGCACAGAGTTTACAAATAAAGTGGAATCAAAATGAATAGTTTATGCAAATCCTATGAGCAAGGCTTGAGTGAGCAACAATAAAGACAGATGTGCTTTTGTTAAGAAAACCAATATACTTCTTGAAACTTGTATCTGAGTAAGTACACGAAAGTGCTTTTTTCCAATATATTTTATTAGTTAAGTTCAATGCCAGAGTTGGATTTTGTGATCGCAGGCTAAGACGAAACATATTAAGTATGTACAAACTTAAAAGTCAAGGACAAGCCGAAAAACAGGGATTGAATATGTTTATAATAGTGTGAAATTTAAAAAATATTATTGTTTGAATTAATTTTGGCTGGGCAAAGGGGCAAATACCTTGTTTCTATTGATATTTTCTGAGCCCCTTTCTTCCATTCCTTCATCTACGAAGTATATGTACAGGATGTAAAAAAATATCGTAACTGATATTGTCAATTAAATTTACAATACTGATCCTTTTTTTCTTTTGTCAGGAATATATGTCACATCTGATATCTGGTGCATCGTACAAAAATAGTACGGCAGGCAAGGTACGTCGAATAAATCGTTATAACTTCAATATTTCTAATGGCGTGCGATCCAATCTCTGGCGATGGTTTCACTGTCATTCTTGTTCGATACAGCTGCGATGTAATTTGTTTTTTATTCAACGACAACGGAAAATATTATTTTATGTTCAGATATGTGTCTTTTTAGATTCAGTTCTGTAGGATGTTGTTTGTTTTTATGGAAATTGTGTGGTATTGGTTATTTTTAAATCAGTTCATGAAAAGTATCGTCACGTGGAATAGTAGCAGGTTGTGGCAGGTAAGAGATTTTGTTTTAACTACTTTTATCACTGGGTACTTATAGAGGGGCATTTTTTTAGTATTCGTTTATTACGCTATATCTTAATGTCTACCTATTTAAAATACATAGTATTAGGCTTCTTGTACTGGTCTTGGAACTGATTCAGGTAATGGTGTTGATTTCTCTTTTTTCTTGTTGGGTAAAGCGAGACAAACTAAACCGTCAACTGAAATAAAAAGGGAATTGATATGAGACTAGTTAGTTTTAGATACACATACATAACAATACATTAAAATAGGGTAAAATAAATATGAACGTTACTAGAATTGAAAAAGTAAAGAAAGGATTACACAAGATCCTAAAACTATGGAGTTGGATTATAAAAAAAAGAAATAAGAAAACTTTTAGAAACTGAGGTTAATATGTAATTTCTAAAAATGGTAATAAAGTAGGCTAAATTATTATCTATTTAAGTTAACTCACCGACTAGGAGAAATCCAAAAAGATAGAATCCCGCTCCGCAGTTGACTTGTAAGAACCAGCCAATAAGGTTGGATCCGACCACGGCTCCGGTTCGGCCCACCATCATGGACAGACAAATAGCCATGGCCCTAGAAAAATGCTTAAATTACTCTTCTCAGATATTTACCGGTTATTTAGTGGTAGGGAATGTTTCTGTGTTTAATAGTTTTTTTTAAACTACTCATGGACTAACGAATGTGTTAACGTTTTTTTAAATACTCGCGAACTAAAGAATTATTTCCTTGTATCGCGCTTTTTTCATAATCATTTAAGTACATAAGTACATTTAGACTATGAACAAACATTCGTGAATCGCGACTCATTGCGTGGGTGTGGCGTGGTTTCATATACCACTCGGCTATGAGTGCAGTAGTTTCCGTATGCTAGAGAGACACTAAGCTAAGTGGCATTCTAACATTGATAATTCTCTATGTTCCTATCAGTCTCTTCTTGTTAATTACAAATACATCACGGTACATAAGGGTGGATTTTTGAAAATGCTTTACAAAGACCTTTGTGTTATCGTCATCAATAAAGTCTGAAAGCTATACAAATTCCTCCGTTTTAGCAAACAAATATCATTAATATACCTATACTTAGTAGGAAACAGTTCCACTCCAGCTGCATTCACCAATCCAATACAAGCGCCCGACATTTGGAAGATCCCGAACAATATGACCGCAGCCGTCTGGTCGGCAGCCAAATGGGCACCAACACCGCACATCCCGGTCACAACGAGGGTAGCGACTAATAACAACTTTTTCCCCAGAAAGTCGACCAGCGCACCAGCGATGAAGTACATGGAGTAGAACGCCAGGCTGACGTAGATTGATTGCTCGAAGGTGGAAGTGTGGATGGTATCATCGCATATTACCTGCAATGAATTGTGTAATTTGATATAAGAACGCGGTATTATTAAAGAACGATAATACCTGTTAAGTATCCATGAGCGCGGCGCTGTGTGCGTGCGATTGTTTATTACTGAAGCTTTAATTTAAGTGACAGTAGCACACACACGAACGTGGCCTTAGGACACAGCATCATTGTAGGTATATTTACAAGTTTTACCCACATATGTCGCCGTACGCAAGGATGAGATGGTCAATCAATACCAACCGTAGTGTTCGTTATGGCTTCAGCAGCGACTTCTACTTGTGATTCTATGACATCACAGATTTTCATGTTCGTGCTGTCACTGAGGGCTAACGAGTTCAATATCGTTGGGAACCAGATGTAGAAGCCATTAGTACTGAAACATGAACAAAATATACAACCCTTTACTTTGCTTCTTGTAATATAATTGCTCGGTCTAAATACTACCTCAAAAAAAAATTACTGCACTTTTTATTTAAAGTTTCAATTTTCCAGCCAACCTTTTTAGAACAAATTAATAAACTTAGCAAACCGTCCAGTAAAGACGCAATAAGCAGAGAAAATTTAAATACATACGCAGCAAATATTCCGAAATGGACGAAGCAGGTGAGACATATCCACTGGAGCAGCGGCGGCGTGAAGATTGGGAAAGTTTGTTCCTTCATAGAAGCGAACACAGCTCGCACACCTTTGTGCTCATTCAACTTTGTTACTTGGTTTTCAACAATCAGTGACTTTACCTGCAAAACAGACTTTGTAACTCGATTCTTTTAATTTACGTCAGAAATGCGTCCCATGAAAACTATCAGATTTAAAGGCTCGTAATAAAATCAATTCCTATTGGTTAATTTTAGGACAGGGGTATGAAGTAATAAAAACCGATATTCTTTAAAAAAATAGCCCAACACTAATATTTTTGTTTTAGACCTGGTAGTGTCTTTACTGGCAGGATCATTAGAGTTGAAAATGAGCTTGAATTAAATAATAAAAATACAACTTACCGGAAAACTATCCCTTGACTTCCTACTATTTACGGCGTACATAGTTTTGACAACCTCCAGAGCCTCATCATGCTTTCCATTTGCGTAAAGGAATTTAGGACTTTCGAGAGCAAAGGCTAAGAATATGCTCGCCAGAACGTACGGTAATGAACAAACTACGAGACATAATCGCCACGAACGGTACGAAATGTCCAAAAAGTCGAGCGGGTATGAGAAGTCTAGAGGTAGGATTATCCAAGCAACACCTGTGAGAGGAAACAGACGGTTTATTAGTTTGTTGCAGAAAATATTTTGTTTAGTGTAGACGAGACAGATTACTAAGAAGTCACAGAGAAAATCTCAACATAAAACAAAAAAGATTTAGTATAATATCATTTGTTATAACTTTAAAAAGTCATATCACGAAGAATTTAATCGAAAATATTCAAGTAAAACTTACAAGGCAGGAAGACATTGCCCAAACCAATGAATGAAGAACCAAATGTCACCATCTTGTCTCTATGCCGGATGTTGTTACATTCTCCTAAGTAGGTATATACTATTGCTGAAGGACCGGTAGTACTGTGAACAAGGAAAGGGAATAACATTAAAAATTATAAATGCGACAGTATGTTATAAACAACTTGACAGATTTTGATGTAATTTTGTATGGAGAAACCTGACAATTTGGATGATCACTTAGGCTACTTTCATTAGAATTGCGTTAAAGGAGAGTAAGAAGCGGAAGAATTTGCGAGGAACATCTTGGTGTCTTACAATACTTTCTACGTATTTCAATCATATTTTATTTATGATTCTACAAAAGGCTTTAAATATGCGATAGAATTAAATTTGGATACTCTGGAGTCTGTACTTACAATATTCCCGTGATGAACTGTAAAATCGCAAATGAAATAAGGTTTGGAGCGAAACTGGTCAGCAATGTCCCAATAATAGACAAGACCATAGACACCAACATGCTTGGTCGTCTGCCTTTGGTATCTGCTATCCAACCCCAGAAATATGATGAAACTATTATAGCTGAAATTACAGAGTTATTTTCAAATTTTCCTCTTCTCATAATACATGCTAACAAATTATGTTTTGTCACGGGTCCGACTTTCACGTGACCAGTTTTATTTTCAGAGGTTTTTGGAAACATGATTGTTACTGATTTATCGTCATGATTAAGCATTGTTTACATTAATTTACTTTAAAACAATATCTTTAGAAGCACTGGCGTTAACGTTGACATTAAGATTACAATTAAAATCTGAAAACTGTATAGGTAAATAATTTACCTGCAAAAGGAATAGCCGACAGCCAACTTTTTTGAAACATCGTAAGTTCCAGATCACATTGCGCCGCTGGTATGACGAAACCGAGTACCAGACTCAGCGTGATCATGCCCATTAGCATCAGACCAGACATTATCATGTGTACAATGTTGAATATGCCAAAACCTGAAAGTTGAAGAAGCCAGTAAGAAGGCCCTAATGCTATTTACATTTTTTTTTATAATAACTATCGTGAGACTGATTCATTATTAAAAGATGTAACGGCTTATCGGGGGTGCCCGACTAGTTTCGGACCCAACTGGAGTCCTTAAACGTGATCTGACGCGGCGGGATCGCGAGTCGAACTCGCGATCCTATTTACAATTGCCGAGGAAAAAATTGGGAGTCGGATTAGATTTGACAGTATTAGTTTTCTCTTAAGCATTTTGACAACACAATAATTGGAAATTCATTGTTTTAACAATGAGTTGTATAGTTTTGTTTAGTTACGGATTTTGTTAAGGTCTACTTTTAGCAAAAAACGGTAATAAGTTGATATGAATTAATGTGGGTTTTGATAAAAGATGTTCACTTAAAAGGAGGAGAAGACTAACTGTTAAAGATTGATTGTTGAAGAATAAATATTTTTTTAAATTATTACATTAGTAATTAATACTTCATGATTCTAGTAGCAAGTAAAGGTCTTAATTAAAAAGTTGAAATTTCAAAACAAGGAAATTTAATTCGTTTGATAGGAGTTCGTTAGGCAGACAAACGTTTTTTTCAAGTTCAAAAACAATTATTTTAAGGATAGGAAATATAGGATAGTGTTACAAGAACATTAATAAAAAACATAAATACCTGATAGCAACATTGCTTCATCGAGCGTCGCTGTAATTTTCGCATTTTTCCCATCACTGTTGTCACCTGCACATGTTAATGTCGGTTCCATTTTAATCTGAAAACGTTACATATTTAGAAACAGGACAAAATAGAATAAAATGTGCCCACTATGTTTTTAGGAAAAAAGATGATAAGAGAGTCAAATAATAGATAAAATTAGTTAGAGATCAATAGAGAAATGGAAAGCCTTTGTAGTTTGTTATTATTAATACCTACTTGTAGAATTCAAACACTCAAAGAATTTCAATTATTTCTCGTTTTTTTTTAAACTTACGAGTGTTTATGGCTTGTCCAATAATTATAAGTCTTAATTATTATCTGTGGAGTACACGCCAAGTACCGAATGATTATTTTAAATATAGTACACGTAAAATTTATTTTTATTGTGGTCAACTTTCATTTCTTTATATTCAGCCTTGAATATTTAAAAATATACTTTATTTCCTGATGTTGTTGTGTGTACGGAACAAACGGTATCTACATAATATTTAGTATTTTATTCTGTATTTTGCGAAATGTTATTGCAAAGTAGGTTTATCATTTAAAATGTATGTATCGGCTATGAATGAATTAAAGATACGTATTTCATTCGCATAGTAATATATTACGGTCGATTGTAAGCAGTTAGTGTTTTATTTTGTAATAAAAGGTTTTATGTTTGCGTATTTTTCTTTTTGATAATGCTCATTTTAATAGTGCATGAGACCTATTGTATATTTTTTGAGTTATCGTTCTGGCAGCCAAAAGATTATTAATTTAGAAGTAACTAATGCAACAAACATTTAAATCTAAATCATCATTGGTACTCAGTGCTTATCTTCAGATATATTTATATAAAATGCTGTATCAATTAGTTTGCACGGATATTCGATGTATCGCGGGTTCGATCCAAGTATACGACATGCGATCTACAAATTCTTGTCCTAGGTCTGGGTGTTTTAGTACATGTGTCTTGAATCTTTCCCATTGAGTATATTAATTGCCAGCGAGTAAAAAAAACACCACCACTAACGTTTGAGACATTTTTTAATAAGCTGTAACGCCTCGCCGACGTTTATGGTAAAATTGATTTATTATTTACATTAACTAAAACCAATATAAACGTGTTGTGATAACAATATGGTTTCATGCTCTATGTTTAAATACGATGTTACGAAAGGTAATAATTCTAAAGGATATACGTTTCGCAAGTAGTACGTTTTCATCGATGACACCTGTCAAAAACTATTAATGTCACGTCTTTTCGATGGCTTTGCGTAAATTGTACATCCTGTATCTATGGTTGTTACTGAACCGGACCATACGGCTATTTAAAATACAAAATTGCCGATGAATTAATGGAAATTGGATTCAAATGACACTATTAATATTCTTCTAAGCAATTTTAAAACACAATATTTGGAAATTCGGTATGGGTACTAGTGAGACAAGTGGAAAAAGCGTAGAGGCAGTAGTTGCACAGCTGTTCATTATTCCAGGCGAGTAATAATAATCTACATTAGCTATAGATTAATTGTTGTTTAGTATATTATAGAGTTTTAATGTAATCTACTTTGTTTGTCGTATTACTGAATTATTGTATGCCATTAAATAGAGATGGTGACTGGGTGAAGAAAAAAACTTTTTAATCCGTCCGATAGATAATTTAATAAATAAATATTAAAAAATTATTTTTAGCAATATGGGAATGATACAATCTTACAAAGATTTACTGTTTTAAAGTAAGGAAAGGGGGCTTATGACGTAAAATTTTAAACAGGTGTGAGTTCTATTCACAACAAATTGATCAATTTATAATTCCGGGATAAAATAAAAAATGCGTTATCAATATTACGTATATTACTGTAAACGACAGAGATTGTAAAAAAAATCATCATCCCTATTCGTATTGCCTACCCTAGATACATGCAGACACATTATTCCACTCGTGCACTTGTGGAAGCAAGACAGCGCAATACACGTTATAGAGCGGCCTCATTTTCACAACTGCATTCTTTATTCAAATACTGATATAATGCCACTTGAAGCTTTGTATACCTGATGGTATTCATCCTCTTTTGTTGATGACCGACACGTTTTCTGTTTACCTACTTATTAATATTGTGAGTACGATACAAATATTTATTTTAGTGGGTGTTGTAAATGAAGCAGGTTTAACGGTCGGCTTATTGTTTTATTGTAAGTTGACAGTTTAATGTGGTAGGGATAGTGCTGTGATAATTAATAAAGTGATAATAATCGGTTTGTGAATATGCTGACTCTTTTGTTGAATGGTTTATTTTATTTGTAATGTCAAAGCTATTCGAAAGTACTAAACC
Organism: Trichoplusia ni; assembly: GCF_003590095.1. NCBI lineage: Eukaryota > Metazoa > Arthropoda > Insecta > Lepidoptera > Noctuidae > Trichoplusia > Trichoplusia ni. Next base: position 20,987,117 of record NC_039479.1, on the reverse strand, counting down.
AATTAAATTTTAATGTGTAAAGTTCGGGTTTTTTTTCATTATTTGTTTTATTTAAATGTAAGTAAATAAGTTTCTTATAAAATATACCTATGCATTTATTCTGGATTTTAATATTTAATTAGAAAAATAAATTGTAGAGCTAAACCTCTGACATCTTCCTTTATAAACTCGTTATTTTTTTTTATTGAACTAAAGGTCAATAGAAAAACTTCTTATCTTAACCTTAAATAATATGTAACATCAACTTTTTACTACTGGACCCTTTATCAGTGATTGGAACCGTACTATTATTTATCAGTCATTTATCTCGACATTCAAATAAAAAGATCACTAGTGTTATAATCATTTCAACTACTTTATTTAACGTGAACTAGTCCTGACAACATTCTGTCGGCATTCTTTATTCAAAACATACTTAAGCTTAACTATAGTAGAATTGTATCAATAAAGTTATATATTGAGCATGCGAAAATTAAGAACAATTAATCGCTACTGAATTAGTATAAACTTTCCTCAATATGTTTTGGATTTTTAAAAAGGGTTATCAATCTTGGTGTAATTTTAACAAAAAATCTGAGTTACAAGGAGAAAAGGCGGCCACTATCAAATTTAAAACTTCATGAAGATTACCAAATCAAATAAACCAAATAAATAGATTTTCTATAATAAGATAGTTTACTTTTTTTAACTACCTATACATAAGAAATATAGTATCCAGTTTGTTATTAACTCACCTTATTTCCCTAGCGGCATAATAAAATAGTGTCAAAATATTACTTATATAATAAAAATACACACATAAAAACCAATCACCTCATCGCTTGCTTGGGCTCAAATTCACATCATGTTACAGCTGCCTCTGATCCCGCACAAGCTCTACGATTTATAATCGTAGATTTCATAATTATCTGAGGAAAACAAAACTAAAAAGTTAATATCAAGAAGTAGTTATTCAACCACAAACATTGACCTTATCTATATAGAACAACAACTTCACAAAATACAAAATAGGTTAATAACCAAAGAGGCTTAAATTAAAAAAAAAGCAATTAAATTCTTTTACCTAACGATCAATGATTGTGGCGTAAATAAACAATTAATAAATTAAATATGTGAAAAGATTTGAATATAGAACCATAAAGCGTACTTACAGATATTCAAGATGGCCGCTTTGTCTTGATCAGTCGGGTACGATGAGAGTCTGGCTAAGAACTGGCTTTTATATATGAGAGCGGGATAATAATGAGATAGCAACTGATGACGTAATGGAAACATATTGTACTGTAAATAAGGTTATCTCTTAACTGACATTGAAATCTTGGCAGTACTTACTAAAAATGATTGTGCAATATTTTACTTAACTTTTTGTATTTCGATTTGAACCATGTATGAGTAAGTTAACTTTCAAATTTCTAATATGTTAAGAAAATTTTGGTAGTTAATAAAAATACTAGGCCTAAAATTACTTTGCAAAAACAATATTTCAAAATTAGTTTGTCTGACTATTCTAGGTTACGTTAACACAAATATTTTACTTCGTGTAACATTTCAACAAGAACATCATTTAAAACAACGTTTATATTAAGCCTAGACACTAGAAAAACCCAATCTACATGACTTATCAAGTAGAACAAGTAGGTATTACCTTCAACGTTGTGCGTTAAACAGTTCAAGGTTATTTATCTAAAACATTACATATCTACTAATACCGTCACACATCACGTGTTGAAGATCAAATCCTTGAAAGTCAAGCTTATTCACATTTATTAAATGACTGGGTACGCAATGTGGCGTGGTGGTGGTTGCGAGACCCCCATTAAAGAAAACACACGGAATGCTCCTCCGCTTTGTAACGTTCGTAGGGAGTCTTTTCGCTCTTAAAGACTAAAGACACGACCAAATAAGTTTGAATAAAACTTTACGTGTTTGTTAAAACCGTTTGAAGCTCGATTGTCAATCCGGTGTAAAATTAGCTATCAATGAAAATATAATCTAGCAGCAAAAGCAGATAGTTTGACGCATCCTCACCATCCCTACTTGTTTATATGCCTCGATGTTTATGCAATAATTTCGAAATTTGGATTTGAGATAAAGACGAGAAAAGTGAAGCTAGTTGCTAATACTAAATTACTGTTCCTTCTTTCTCGCCAGCAAGGCGAGTATCTGTCATAGAATTCATATTGGACAATCAACTTTAACAGCATACGAATTTGTTGGCCTGTGTATTAAAATAAGATACCAAACATACCAAAACATTCACCGTGCCACTTACTAAGTTACGTGTCAGCAGAACACAACATTAAAACACCCCATAAATATAACCGCCATATTGCAAAACGTGAACACGTTCCCAACCTTCTCCAATACACCTTGTATTGAAATTGTTCCTAACTCACACGGAAGGATAACATGCTCATGACAGACTAGATAAAAGCTAGACCACGTGACTAGAACGAAACAAAGCACTAGAGCCACCCTAGGTGTGTTTGATATTCAGCAAGTGCCTCCCCGCCGTATATCGTTGGAATGTTCTCGAAACTTCGTAATCGAATTTAATCGATTCAAGAATCATGATGTTCCCGATTCCCGCAGACGTTTCCATTCTAGGTAGGAAAGTTTTAACCTATTTTAACTTTCCTTTTGAAGGATTTGATTGTGGAATATGGGTTTACTCGATCTAGATTGTAACTCAAGTCACTCAGGTTTATTTTCCCACACTGAAGAAAAAAATAAATGAATTTAATGAGTAGATAAATAAATTTAAACCTAATTAAATTTTTCACCGTTAAATTTTAAATAATACGTGCTCTGAACACACATTCCATTTTCGAAATAAAAAGCATAGCTTTGCTGTTTCATAAATAAATGTTGACGTTGCAAATGTTAGCGAATTTTGAATAAAATTTATATTCGATATTTAAATGCAAAACACATTCTATATTCATCATATTGGTAAAATATGTCATGCTCGTATGAATAAAAAAAGGTAAAATCAGTATGTCATAAATAAAAAAAATATCATTTTTACTAAATTCGAAAATCATTTCCATTTTCTGAATGAGTTTCCGACATGTAAAGTTAACGAGTGAGTAGACGTTTATGTATTTAAAAGTCATATTATGTCTGTACTTTGAAATGGAGTGACTCGAAAGAGGTACTGGAGTTGTGAATGAGAGACGACAAGTATGAAACTGTAAAAAAATGTTGACCAACAACAAAATAAGCAAAGAAATATAATTTTGCAATGACATTAAGAACAAAAGACTCTCAGTCAAGAGACACATCTTCGATATGTGTAGGTATATTTAGATATCCACATATAAGAGCAGAGCTGGACATGAATACAATAGAATATTCTTTATTGTACACCATAGAATGGAGTGAACTACAGTACAAGCCTGATATAATTTAAGTTTCAAACGTATTCTGTAATAGAATTCCAGGCAACGGGCACAAAGATGGTAAACATCTCGGTAGCTAATACGTGCGCTATCGCCTCTTCACAATAATCAAACCTAATTCGGAATTCACGGGCACATCCGAGTGTTGTATGTATTGCAGGAGTCTGTTCGATATTTCGCGTCACGCCCCCAATATGTGTCGCGGGACTAAAGTTCCGTGCCCACTGTCTGCTCTATTTATGTCTCGAACTGTTCCTTTTATAGAACGGTCTGGCTACCGAGAATGGTAGGGTCATGAGCTTTGAACGAGACATTTCTAACTGGTGTATGATAGTTTTAGATAAGGTTTACGAGAAATGAGGTTTAATGTAATTTTTGTGTCATGTCCATTTTTGGGATGAAATGATATGGAGTTATTTTGCGCAAATAACAACCTTGCATACTTATATTTCTAGAAACTACTTAATTTTCTTCATCTTATCATTTAATTTCGTTTTTATTAAACTCACACATCATGTCCCAAGGCTGAACACAGAACCTTCAAAGAAACACTTAATCCCGCTATCGAATCACGAAAATGAACCAGCGTACATAAAGATAGCAATTTAATCTCAAACCTTCCTATTTGAACATACCGACTTACTTTAATAAACACTTCACGAACGTATTCAGCATTCAGTGCGTAGTCGTACGCAAGTCGAGGCAACCTTGATCGAAGATCGCTGGGACACACTACACCTCCCCAACATTGAATATCCGGCGCGCGTTTGGGAGCCTATTACGTGAAACGCGTAAGCTGATAGTCGACAACGCTAGATACGCCAGCCTGTCGAACGACGGAAAACAGTCGTAAATTCCACGTATCTGCTTATAAAAAATATACATCTCAAAGGCATTGAAACGCTATTGAAAACTTGAGGTTTTGAAGATAGGTGCCCCGGGAAATAGTGTCGTGAGCTAGCAATATATGACGAGCTTTAAAGGCGAACGAAATGAAAATTGTTTTTAGGTACTCATTTTTTCGGACATTTTCTCATCAGGATTTTGATGAAAATTTTGATGTTTTTGTTTTTTAGTGATGTGGTTTTTGAGGAATTTCGTTTATGATTTCGAAAGCCAAAAAAGAGGAAACTATTGCTTTTAATAAATTTTGCAATAAAAACGTTTAGTGCCACAAAAAATGTCGTTATTGTGTCATGATGACACTTCACTAAAAACGAATCTTCTCAAAAAGGACAAGCGTATTGGCCTTGAATGTTTCCATACAAGGTCTCCACTTGTACTAACTGACCCGACTAATAACACTTGCGGACACGTGTCAAACACGGACCAAGTGTTATTGGATTTTTACTTTCACCCGGACCTCACACTCGGTTGGAAAGTCTGTGACCACGAAACAGAGGGGCCTTTACGAGATGTAAAGTAGTCCCTTAGGGGATGTTATATTGAATTTTAGAGAATTCTCAAAGAATCGATGTGTAGCATGCGTTACACAAAGTTCATGTTTTGCTAGATGTTTCGATAATATTTAGGGATTTTTTTCACTAACTTGTTCAACTTCCCACTGCTGTTTTCATTCAAGGTTTAAAAATTGATTTAAGTTTTAGGAGTGCCAGATTACGGAATGTCCTTATTTAATAAACAAGCTAAACCTGAGATGATACTTTGAAGTCTTATCTTCCACACTGATGGAAGCATAAGAGCAATACTTCGAAACAAATCAAAGGATCATCATTAGCACTTATCAGTCCACTACTGGAGATAAGCCTCTCAAATGGCACGCTACTAAGCTCAACTTTCATCTCTCGTCCAATCAGTAAAACATAACAAAAAACAATACCAGCTCCTTCCCAGCCTACTTTAAAGAAAACAAAAAGTAGAATACAACCGTCTCACAAATGAAGTTACAATAGCAACTAGCAACTGTTTGGTTCGACAGCACCGGTATCAGCACACGTTCGGGCGAAGCAATAAGTCAATTGCCACAGCATTCCCCTCACGTACCTAATATTGTTTAGGGGATAATACTTTTACCTGCCGAAGGAATTATGTTGTGTCCCCCATCGAATTAACGGCCTTCCGTCTCGGCTTGTGGCCTAATTGGGACAACTTAGGATCACTTACTCGTAAATGGATTGACAGTTCTCTGATATGGTTTATTGATTTGAAAAAGATCAGTGTTTTCTCGGTTCTGAGCCGACTGGCTGTAAAGACATGATAAGAGGTCGTGTAAGTTTCCTAAGTTGTCAAAAGTCTTGGTTTTTACTTGATTGATCGATTTTCTCGTCTGTTCGCCAGTCTGTTAATCCATCCTTCACCAGGCTGTACCTCATAAACCGTGATAGCTGAACAGTTGAAATATTCTTAAATGAAACATGTCTGTCGCTAGGTTTTTTTTAGCCTTATTGGACAAAACTCACGCGAGTCTGACTCGCACTTGATAGTTTTTTGCAATCGGAATCTAAATACGTGCATATTATATGAGTCCTTATTGCAGAATTGAGGTATGTGTTTGGTATAAGTGTTTTGTTACGGGTACCTAGTCCCGAAAATGTACAAACTGCTATACACATAGTAATACGTGTTAAATATACAAATGACATATTCTAGCCCAAAACCGAAATTGTTCCAAAAGCTCGGGCCATCGCAGTCGCCCAACCACAAGATGTTCTGATTTAATTAAACGCCACCTTTAAATGGATCTGCCCTGTATTTGGATAAGCGAACTACCCCCCGAATTAGTATTCCGCGCGCTGTCTCTTGTAACGGCGGTAAACAATACGACACTCGCTTGTTTGTTCACAATAATGTTTAATTTATTGGTACTGTTACGGTTTTAAAACTGGAAGAAGAATTGGTGGAAGGCAATTATTGGGGAACAAATGACGAAAGAATTGGGAACTGGGTAACATTTGTTTTATGGTCACTACTGGATATTAGAACTAGTGCAGGATCAACGGTCGATGTTGATAGATGTCGAGTTGATGCTGTTACATATTTATAGTCTTGTATTTTTTAAAGTATTGGTGGGATTGATATTCAAGTCCAATAATTGTAAAGTGGGTCATGAGATTTTTCGCTTCAGTTGAAATCATTTATTCTATAAGTTGAAGAATTGTTACGCAATACCATGCATCGATACAAAAACGCGGATGACGTAGTTCGGCCGTTTAGGCACACTTAATAAGAGTCTGACACTACCCACTTCTTCTGTCGAGAATCCGGGGTTCTATGATTACTCTCCCACCTTACAAAAAGAAGGATCACCACTCACCACTTTTCCATATCTTTTTTTGAGTATATTAAATCCGACTTTTGATTCAATAAACAAGGAATAAGTAGAAACATATCGTGATATTGGTATATAACCAGTTATTTCCTTACGTATATAGATCCTTGTTAATAATATCCTTTAATTAGCACAACCCGCCGCTCACTGGGGCGGAAACTCGAGAGGCTGTATTCTGTATGTCAACATATTCAGCTTTGATTACGATTTATCGGACCAAATAACTTATCTGGTATTTGGTTCTTTAGTAAGGTTGAGTGATTTCTTCCCCTTTCATTTGTTTTCGCTTACGGATCCATATAAACAACATAAAGTATAGCAAATAACTTTGAATGAGAAAAAACTGAATGATTTTGCAACATAATATCATCGGCAATCGTTTTAGGCATCTGTTTTTCTTTCTTCGAAAACTTTGTTGAAACTATTATATATATTACGACTTATAATTTTTTTTCAAACGAAACAAATGGAATCAACTTTTAACATAAGTGAAAATTACACAAATTCAACGTTAAACGGAATAAAGATCCAAAAAATCATGAATTAGAAAAACAGATTTTCATTCAAATGTTGAACGAGGCTGCAAAAATAATGAACAAAATTCCAGACGACCTATTATATGCTTAAAAATAATAAATACGCCAACAATTCTTATTACAAAAACACAAGACTGTCTACAGAAACCTATCGATCGGGACTACAAGAATAATAAGCATACGAATTACAAACGACCTCAAAACCTAAAAGATCTGGAATCTACAGAACATCTTGGAAACACCCGAGGAGGAGAACATCCGACATTTGTATCACGTATTCAATATTTAGCCGAGATGTATTCGGAGATCAAAGGGCCACGCACGATCGTCTGCATTTCGCGAAATGAACGCGTTTTCATATCAATTCTTATTCATACGTATGAAGTTTGCCTTGTGAAAGTTAATGTGGGGATCGGGACTTGTGGAGTAAGCTAGATTTGATTACAAACTGCCTGGTTCGTTTTTAGGGATGATTTTGTAATTGTATGATGTGATGTAATGATTACAAAGACAAGGAATCACACTAGAACCTAGATATATACTTTATAGAAGTAGGTGTTTAATAAAAAAAATGTAAAGTTTCTCAATGAAAGCGAAAAATTAGAAAAAGGAAGGGAGGAATTACAATTTCATTAAATAATAAAGTATGGTACCCGAAATCTGGTTGATCAAATAAAATAGCATTTCTATAGCCTTTTGAAACGTCATTCTGAGAAAATGTACTAGGAGCACATAAATTCGTGGAGCAACACAATAGACGCAACATGTTCACACAGGAGCATGTAACCAACATTGTTACGCAAACCGTACCTAGTTGAATGTAGTCTGAAATTAATTCGCGTGAACTCTACAACCTCATGAAATCCGTTTATTTGATATGATATATTACTCGTGTTATGTTATTATACATATGTATGTGAGCGTGAGGGTTCAGCGATTACGAGGAAACTAATATTATATATCATTGAGTTATCATGATTCTGTTTTGATTGATATTATGGAGAAGGTTAGATTACAGAAGGTGGTATTGTTTTTGAGTTTCTTTCTTAAAGAGAATTCATACTTAATTGGGCATGGTCTCTAGAAGTGTTAGAATTTATGTTAAGCGCTGTGAGTGACATGGAGGGTCAAAGCACATGCCTTTTCTTAAAAATATATAATTATGTGATTATATTCACGACGTCTTGTGCGTTACGTTTGTACATTAATAGGCAAAAACAGTCTCTTCTTCTTTAATGTATTCTTAATTTGAAAGAATATGTTGACAGTTTACGTTGTCATCACGGTTAGAAATTGTTTTTTTTTAATTTAGAGAAATAAATATTAACTGGCATTTTAAATTAGTCTTTAAAAAAATCCACACTTTTTAATATTTATAACTTTTTACTTTACCAGTTCAAACGATATTCAAGAGTTTTTTACTTCTTAAATCATGTTAGGAATACGTTGGTCCATTATCTTGGTGTCAGTATCAATGTCTGGTTTGATCTACTCGTCTCAAGGGAAATTCATTCTGTCTTCGCGATACTTAACTTTCATACTTTAATGTTCCACGCAATTGTTTTGAGATCAAGTTTGTAAGTTGAATTTCAATTTGTTGTTGTATTTGCATTTTGAGTGGCAATTTCGAACTAGTTTGTTTTACTTTTATTTTTGTATAATTCTCTCGAATAGAATGTTCGGTTAGATATAGCAAAATAAATTTGATCGCGCGGATAGTGGAGTGGTAAAGGACAGCACGACAAATCTACTGCGCACGACGTGTCGCGAGTTTGATCACTGTGTACGGCCAGCCTGCAGCGTTTGTGTGATCCATAAATGCTTGTTCGAAGAGTGAGTGTCCTTGTGTGTAATTTGAATGTTTTTGCAACACAAAAATTAAGCTCTTAAGTGCAGGAGTCGTTTTCATAAAGAGTAAAACGAAGTATAAGAAAAGATAAATTCATTTTTTTGACGCCTAGTTGGAAATCGTGGCGAAAAAAAACGAAATAGTAGTCAAGGCCTCCCCTTCCCCCCATTTTTTCTCTGCCAGACCTCTCTAACGATACCAAAAACCTAAATCCTTTTCACCACGCTTTTATTTCTGCCGAAATTCCTCTACTCCAAAGCCCAGCTCTAGATCTAAAAATAAATCTTATATCTTAAAAGCAAATACTTCACAATATGTAAGTACATATAAAGGTGTACGGTTTCCTTTGTCTGTTTATTCGTTTAGTCTTTCTTTTCGTTTGACAGAGGCTCAGATAATGGCTCTTTAAAAGACCAAAAAGCGGATTAGGTATTACCGCTCCCAAGCCCCTTCTCGCATACACGGATCGCTCTGTACGTCTGTCCGTCTGTGATTTTTTTACTTCCATTTCGTGACAAATGTGGTTTGGGTAGAGGCTTGTTGATTCACGTGTACTTGGTTTTAACCAATGAGTTTAGAATTTTGTTGAATGTGTGCAAATCCTGTTTTGTTCTATTTGTTTCTGTACTGGATGCTAATGAGTAGAATGTAGAGAAGTGTAATATGCCAACCCCGTCCGACGATATTCCATAATTGCATTCCAATTTTTATTTGGAAATCTATCTCTACACAGTAAGAATACGTGATATAGAACAAAATCTCCAACTCGCTTTTATTCTCCACTTGGCTATATAATATTTCCAAAAATAGGCGAGCATCGCCGCAGCACTCGACAATACCATGACATTATGTTTTATGGGTTTTATTTGATATTATCCTTCTGAGCCGGAGGTCGACTCGCTAATGCTGCTTTTCATGTTACTAACGAACTCGACGATTTTATAGACGTCCATGTATGAGGTAATAAAAGGAAACTATCTGCCTCGGGTAGACTCAGCTTGTTTGAGGATTTCAATCTTTTTGTTCGAAACTAATTTCCATGGAGTAAGTTCCCTGTTAAATTTAAAACTGGCGCTTTTGTGTAACGAGCGGTGAATAGGCTGGACTGTCGGCCGCTGATAAGTTCGCTTTGATCGGTTTACGCTGAATTAAATTATGTTTTTGGAATTTGAAGCCGTCGAGCTAATGACGTTGGGAAGAAATTTATGGACCGTGAGCTCAGTAGCGTCTTCATTTCTTTCTTACATATTTTTATGTGTTGCATAATCTCAACAAAAAAGTTGTCGTTAACTCAGATAGAATAGGTACGGAGTTATGTAGCCAGTTGCAGAGGACCTCGCAGACTCGATGAAAATAACTCAGTTCTATTTATACATTTAGTTCTGAAACTGCAAAATGTCAAGCCCCTGACACTCACTTGCGAAGCAATGGAAATTGAAATAGACTTGGATATCTATTGGATAAAAGACATTGTATGTTCATCCAGAGGACAAAATATCAGCTATTTTTAAACATAAGCATCATATTTTTACTTAATTCGATGCTAAAGAAAGGGTGTTGGAATATTCCCAAGACCGCTTACTTAGACAAAAAGCGAGATTTTCTCACTTTTTCGTTGGAAATCGTAGTAAGTTTTCGTATGCATAAATGGACCCTATTCGGGAGTGTTGTAACAATGGGAATTTCTCTTCCGACCGGGGATCCTTTATTTTTCTCGTCTCCCGGCTTTCATTTCACTTGCAAATGTTTCATTCTTTATGAATTTACCGCGACTCTTACGAAGAAAAAGGTTTTCCGGAATCAAACTCGTACAAATATTTGAAGTAAAAAGTTTTATAACTGTTTTTTTGTTGTGCTCCCAATTTCTTATCGGCGGGTTGTTATAGCGTTTTAAAATGTGTGTGTTATTTTTGTTGGATGTTATTTCGGGTTCACAAAGCGAATCCACTTATTCGGCTCAATTACGCAATCGCGTTATTTCATGTGACAGTCAGCATTCGGGTTGAATGAGCTCAAAATGTGAAACAGTTAACATATTTCATCGTGATAAATCTGATTAGTATTTATATGGAGCGAATGAATTTTGCGTGGAAATTGAAATTGGAATAAATTGTTTAATGGTGTAATAAAAGCGCGGGTGATATTTTGTGCAGACAGTAATAGATGTCGGTCGTGTATCCTTTATGTAGGGAGTAGACTGCGAGAGTGTCCATGCTGTGTTCTATTACTGGGTATAATATGTGATGGCATTTGAAATTTTCTCACTTTAAGAATTTAATTATATTTTCTTATTTGGAAGAATATTTCTATAATAGGTGTTATATAACATAAAGTGATTCAAATTTGCGTAGATCAAAAATAATATTGTTTGCATTATTTGTAACTACACACAAGTATTCAACGTCTGATTGGCCTAATCCGTTTATAGTTGAAGCAGATAGGACCAATAAGCATTGGAATGCTATACGATTGTTTTTGTCTAATACTGAAAGTATACCGTCGTTACAGATGCAAATCACATGCCATCGAATCAATTCTTGACATCTTCCAACTAGATAGCAAGGAAAAATGCAATCCATTTTAAACTTGCTCCAAGGATAAGTCTAACCAAATCCCTGAGCACAATTTTATAAATCCATCGGAACGATACTTTAGACGGTCTTCCTATAGCGTTAGCTATCCGGGATGATAGTGTAGACAATGCCTTAGGAAATTAGATTCGCGTCGCAGTCGGGGCACGTGGCCACCGATCGCGCTGGACGGCTAGTTATAGCACCACCACTGACACTACCGACTTGCAACATTATTGTGCTGGTTAAGTGAAAGTGGTGAACTTTGTGTCTAGTATTAAAGCTAAAATGTTCCATAACTCAATTTTTGTATGGTTTTAAAAGCTTATAATTCACCACAGCATTATGTGGTATGAGATACGATTAATAAAGTAATAGTTTTCTTTCTCTAAGGAGCGTTAATCCTTATCGAAAACAATAGCTAAATCTAATAAAACTTGGTAAAGAAATGAAATTTAACTCACATCAGTGCTTACAGTACAGTACGCAGTTACAATACAGTCTGTTATCAGTTCTCTATTCAAATAATTTTAGTAGGACAAGTTAGAAACCCTTTATGTCAGCACCCTCAGAGACTCGCAAGTTTATTGTCTAACGCCCACAGAACGCCCATTTAACATACATCTCATGATAAAATCTGTCCACTTACAAACTTGGTATACGTCACGAAAGCAATTAAAACAACACTCATCAAAGTTATTTGGGCAAGTCCCTAGTTTAACTGTCACTAATACGTTACAAGTTGGCTATTTGCGCGAGGGAGGCGACCTGGAAACTTAAACAAGCTCTTTGTCCCGTCTTTGTCCAGCTGCTAACAGTTCACTTAACTAACAAATCACACGTTCAATTCGTGAACAAAAGAACAATGCTAAGTAACAGTGTTTGCTTCCAATCAGTTTGAAAACGGAACACTTCTGACATTATACGTTCCTGATTTATTGCTGGTAGACTTCCAATGTTCTGTTTCTGCTGCCTGGGGATCGACGAAATAAATGTACCTAGTTTGTCAAGGTACACCATTCCGAGTATTTTATTCAGCCTTTAAATAGCGTGTTTCTATTCCCAAACGTTACATGTACTGTATGGAACAGTGCAGGAATTGTCTCCGAGTAAATAACAATTTAGGTTTGGAGTCAAGTCATGCTTTACGAGTATAATCATTTTCCGTTATAGAATTAAATGCAAAATGATTCTATTATATTAATTTATTTAACTTAATCAATTCATAACATTAAATCACACTAGACAAATACATACTAAAACAAAACAGACTAGTGCCTCAATTTTTTTTTTCCTGGCCTGGCTAGAAAAAAAATATCCCCCAAATTTGGTTGGTTAGCGTTGAGGTCGTCTCGCCACCGCTTCCTAGGTCGCCCACGACGACGCCGTCCATCCGTTGGCTCCCATAGTGTGGTGACTTTGGCCCAACGATCGCTATTTATGCGGCTAACGTTCGGCGGCCCAATCCCATTTTAGCCTGGCAGCCATTTTGCCGACGTCTTTAATCCCAGTTTTGGAATTAAATGTGAATACAAAATTCATTTTCAAAAAAGAGAAAACTTCAAAATCAGCTATTCTCAACAATGACTAAAAATAAAACAAAAAGGATATTTTACAAAAAAAGGAAATTAAAAACTAAAGCCATGAAAAAATATTATCTGTCAATCAATGACATAATATAACCGCTGTATCTTGTGTACTAATGTATCCGTTGTACGCAGAACCCAACAGGTATATACTCCAATATGTTAGGTTATCTAACGTCTACCTCACATAACCTTAGCTGTCTTTCTTACTTGGTCTAATGGAAAGAGTCTTGACGTGTGCTGTCTGGCTTTCTGAAGCTGGCTTTGTTACTAAAATTATTTACCTTTGAGTAAGACTGAGGCACTGACAAGACGTTAAATGTTATTGTATTTGTAAAGGGCCATATTATTTGAATAATATTCTCGAATATTGAAGGATTTTATGTTTTTATTAGGTAAATTTGTGAATGTAGAGATTTCGTTGAGCTGCAGAGGAAGAGGTCATTTAAATCCTTTTTTGTAAGCTTATTTATTAACCCTTTGCAATATTTAGACATAGTCCCAAAGTTACGCTAACACTTTCAAATGCCTTTTATCAAAACTTATACAACATTATCTGCATACTGCATTCACGATAAAAATACCTTTTTATCTGTGATCTTTATTCTTTGATTAAGTTTCACCCGAGTAGGCTTTCCATTTCTAACACTGTATTGAAAATGTAAAATGCCTGTTGAATTTTGATATCTAAAAGATGCAATAATTAACGGGTTCGGCCGACTAGTTTCGGTTCCAACCAGAATCCTTAACCAAGAGCTGATTCGAGCCGCGAGACGAATTGTTTGTCGATCCCGATAAATACGTGAGTAAACCGTTGTATCATTTTACTATGCATCATATTCCCCAAAGTCACTATAAACCCAGCTATTATTCCATAAGTTCTTGTCAAACAAACAGGCACTTACACCAAACACTTAGCTCAATAAATTCACTGGATAATGTTTTCATATTCATAAAGCGTAACGAAATCTTTTATGACTAAAGTTTAAAAATCTCAGTCGGGATAAGTTTGCCGGAGCTTCTTAACTTTACACCGTGCCTAGACAGTTTTGCACACTATTAGTTTTATACTTTAAAACTTAATACGTAATCCTTGTGTATTTTATGACGGTAATGAAACGATGGCAAACAGGTGCTGCTTTATCGCTGTAATACAGAAGTTGCAGTGTTTTTTTAATCGCGATTTGTAAAAAATGATGTCATGGTTATATTTGTTTACTTTAATTGGGTTTTAAGAGTAATTGTGGCAATTAATTAAAAATGTTCATACTGTTTTATATATTTTCAGCCTAGTCTTCTCCGCCAAATATATTTGTCTCGGCTTGCAGTCTTACTGGATGCAAGCTAAGTACCAGTGTTTTACAAGGAGCGACTGCCTATCTGAACCCTTCAACCTGAGCAACAATTCAAAAAAAAAACAATTCATAAGACTGCCTATCACACTTTCTATCTTTCAACTACCTGAAACAACAGTCACGTTTAAATAACAGCCGTTATCCATAATTTGAAGCCTTCCGAAACACGGAGGAACTTCTGATGCCGATGACCAACCGTATCAAGCGAAGATTAACCTGTAATAGATCAGTTCACAGTCCTCGCGATCTAAATTACAAGAAATGATTGATTTGAAGACCTAAAACTGCAGACAGTTAAAATTAAAGCCAAAAAAGTGAATAAATATATTTTTTATTGAAGTAGCTTTCGTGAGACGAATTCATAATTGTTTACCAACGATCTACTACAAAATACCATTCCAAGACAAAAAATAAATCTCGTCATATCTAAGTTTCTTCTGAAGTCAAAATTACCGTTGTGCGAGAGAGACAGCGCACTACATGCCATAAAGCGACATCTCTTTCCCACAACCTGCAACAGACATTTTCAAAGGTAGTCTTCGTCCCCCAGGTGTGCCTGTCCGTTTGAAATATGGATATTATCATAGCAACAATATGGCTTCTAGCCAAAGCAATTCGCATCGCATTGAACCGTTTAGAAAACCATTTATTCTTTAAGTAAGGCAATTGTGAGCAATATATTTTGTATCGGAAAATAGACCTAGCTTTGAATAGAAATAGAACTACTTTTGTTAGAGTCGATTAGGGTATTACGACTAATAGTTTATTGATTGCGTTTTGTAGTTATTTTCTAACGTGCCCTTTCCATGACTGGGCTTGGGTCATATTCAGGCCCATTTCATAATGTGATTACAAAATAATGGATAGTCCTTAGGATTTTTTTATGTTTAGGTACTCAAAAATAGCTTATGTGAAACTATTTTTGTTTTAAACCACTTTTATATAAACGAATTATTTTAAAACCACCTAAGTGAAGCCGTAACAGAGAAATTTGATACAAAAGAGGTATAATCCAATATGTCGAAAATAGAACACCAACAAAATCCTCTATGGCCTTATAAACGAATATAAAATTGTCAATGGATTTTAAAGTCATGATTGCTCTATACTCTGTACGATAATCCATCATTGAGATAGTGAACAAAAAGTGATTTATTGCCAACGACAATGGTCGTTTTAAATTTTAAACAGGATTGTTGTGCTTTATTCTTCTGGTTTGCTTGTCTTTTGCGGAAAATCGCCTTTTTACCCGACTGAAAGAACTTTTTAGGTGTAGGTATGTTTCTATACTATATTCGTTTCAAAACTTAGTAGTTACATGACTAGTGGTGGTATCGTTAGGAGCAAGTGGCAAGGCCATCTGTAAGCAACTTTTACATAGTTTTCACTGACAATACGGTACGAATAATTCTTCCACTGCAAGAGCTTAGGATGAATCTGTGTGCTGCCCGTTGCAATTAGCCTTCAAATAGCGCTTTGTACTCGAATTTGAATAAATTACTTTGATGACTCCGTTCACTTGGGTTTTATTAACGCGGTCCAAATAATAAACATTTTAATTGATGTTCGATATGCCAAATTTAAGATAGTATTACTGGTTCCAGACAATATGGCTGTGTGACAATATGGCGGTGATTTGTATCATTTTTTTTAAATCAAACAAATACACAGAATTATTTATCATACATATTTGTGCGGATTATCGTGAATCATTGTAGCCGTTATTTGTTATAATTTATCGGTCGATGTCAGCAGGTGTGCTCCACTCTGTATCTATGGTGTAGTGTCTACTCTCACAATTTAATTTCATTGTTATACTTTATTAATCATAGGCTCAAACTTATCTATATACTAATATATAAAGCTGAAGAGTTTGTTTGTTTGTTTAAACGCGTTAATCTCAGGAGCTACTGGTCAAAATTGAAAAAATATTTTTGTGTTGAATAGACCATTCATCGAGGAAGGCTTTAGGCTATAAACCATCACGCTGCGACTAATAGGAGCGAAGATACAATGGAAAATGTGAATAAACAGGGCAGGTATAAATCAGAACTTATAAATTCTACCCACGGGGACGAAGTCGCGGTCAACAGCTAGTTAAATAATATAACACCTAATATGCGAATCGGATTCGGGGTACTTAAAGTCTGAATAGGAATTTCACCTATAACATTTCTCGGCGTATTTACCAATCGTTGCTTATCGTCGATTATTATTATTTTCTTTTACAGACTCAACAGAAATGCATCATCTACATGAGCTACAGCCTGGTCACAGACGAACGAACGGACGGACAGAGACGCTTGCATTAGTAACAGGCTTCCTATTACCTACTAAAGCTATTGATTTCTCTTTAAAAGTTCTCGCTATCTTGAAGAGAGATTACACGATCTTCAAATTGTTTGTTTGTTAAAAGCCCGGAACAAGTTAATCAGTCCGTATTTACGGCTCGATGGCTATTCGAGTATACCCTTGAAATATTCCAACAAGAACTTAATACCATGAAAAGTGGTAAACAACTTCGAGAGGCATTAATTATCTTCTTAACAAATTGTAAGTTTCTTACTAGACGACGAACCTTGTTTCCGAAATAAAGGGATCTTATCCCAACTTAATTGTGATACCTAAATAAATAGTCCTATAAAAGTTTTCGAGGGTAGTTACGTTCTGTTGTCGCGTCATCGTGGACAAACGAGTGGCTTTTGTTGTTCAAATAAACAAAGAATAATTGTAAGCGCTTCCAAACATTCATCAGACGTAGAACGTTTAACGGTGGGTGTGTTGGTGACATTTGGAATGAAACCATCCATTTATAACTTTCAAACTTTTGTCGAACAAATAGTCCCACAAGGAACGCACCATCGGGACGGCTATATGCAATAATTCAGTGTAAATTGCTCGTCGGCGTGTTGTACATTACTGCGCGACATCCACTGACGGGCTGTTGTTCGCTCGGCTATTGTTTGAGTCCACGGTTCGAATGGCCGACGAATTGCACATTTCAGGGCCCCTATTGTGTGTCGTCATTGATATTTTAAAACATCTTCGTGTAGAATAACTTTTTGGTGACATGTTTATGAGTTGCATCCACGTTTATATTTTGAGGGGTGAGTACGGCGACCACGTTTTGTGAATGGTTTAATTTCGAGCTTCTGTTTAGTCTGGAACTATCGTTGGCACAATGTAGCGCTAGTTTGCTGGTTGTTTTCTTTGTTCAGTAAAAATGTGTTCGTGAAATTTTCGACAGAAAAAAAGGAAAAAAGTCACCAAAGGAGTTATTTTTAGGAACCCTATTAATGAAGCACTGGTTTCTGATGCGAACTCATGTTTTTAATAAAAACAATGATCGAAGCTGAGTAAGTTATTACCAATTTGGCTTGCCAATTTGTTTTTCTTTTCCACATATTGTATTGACCTTTCAGTGTCGCGAGTCTGACTCGCGCTTGACAAATCCTTTTCTTTCCATAATACGGTACATCACACCATTACAAGTAGATTTGGAAGAAAAGCTTACAATCGTTATTTGTAACTGTTCAATTTAGATACCTTATGAGTATGTGTGTGTCCAACCTGAACGTTTGTCCACTGCCAACAATAATCTACTTTTTCGCGCCAATAGCAGAGCGGTATTTATCCACGTAAGTCATCGTGTCGGAAGACTTCAAATCCTTCACCTGATTTACCTAAACCGTTTACGATGTGTCCGCGAAGCACCCTCGGAACGGCACATAAAAGACTGTAATAAATTCAATTGAACGAGTGTCGCCCGCAGACATAACTCGCCGTCCTGCCCCGCCCGTTCTCGCCCGATTCCCTTGCAACAGATTTCTTTAAAGCAGATTGCTAAAGGAACTTTAAAACGGCAGTAGTCGTTTGTATAAAACTTTACTTTCGCGTTATTTCTCGTTTCCTTGCGGGCGGTAAATCTAAATGCGATGTGTTGGTGACAGGCTATCTGTACGCTTGGATTTATTTTTAATAACTACTGTGTTGCCGACTTAGTTATTTTCGTCTTCGTTTTGCATTAAGGCTCCCCGGGGGCCGGGGCAAAGCTTAAGCTTGTCAGAACAGGTCTGCTTTAATACTTACAAAATGCCTGGCGTTTTAAATAGCTCAGGGATTTAAGATGAACTTTGAGGTAAAACATTTTCGGTACAAAAATTAAGTGTTGTAAGTATATTTCATTCTTTTTTACAATTTTAACAGATCTTCCTGGTAATATCGACTACGGTAATAAAAAAATGCCTTGAATGGTTTTCGCTGATACACTATGATAGATTATGACACCATTCTACTTTGAGTTTCTGACGAAGTCAGTTCATGTTAGTGATCTTTCAGATCTTTAAATACTACTACTAATTTAATAACTTAAAGATCATTACAACAACTGACTGTAGACAGAATTCCAGTTTCCCCGAAATGTTTAGACTGACTCTCTTTAAGCAACCGAGTGTTTAGTGCAGACGCTTATTACTACGTCTTTATATAAGAACGCCAATTGTTCCTAGAACTATCTTAAGCAATTCTAAAGCCCCTGAGAATCCCCTGTCTACTAAAATTTGCATTTTCTAACGTGGTACTCAAATTACTAAACTAGGTAACGTAGTCTTCCCTTAATGTTTTCGGAAGTTTACTTAATTTAAAAGGCTCCTCTTTTATATAAAAAAATGCAAGTCAGAATCATGCTCCAATAGTAAATATGTTTGTTTTATGAGAGCTGTTTTTTTCTGTTTATTGCTATAAGCGTCAGAAACATGTCTGTAAAGTTAGAAGCTTCAGTAATAAGCTTTTAATATAAAATCCCTAAAATATATAAATTCGCCTGAAACATCTGTTCGAGTATGATTTTGATACAGTCGTTAACTACTCGCATCATTAATATGTCTTATCTATAAACACACATTTTTACTTATACCGCTTGTTAACAAAAAACTTCAACTGCCCACACATAAAAATATAATACACTAACAGTACATCTACTCAATATTCAAACAGAAAAAACTGAAATAATATTCTAAAACCAAGACTCGTTTTATTCGCTAATATCTTTTAGAGTTTTGGACTAATGCCAATGAGACTCACTAAAATAACTAATTAGGGCGACTAATTACCGGTTATAGCCGGTTCAGGAGCACGTGACGTCAATCGATCACCGACAAATGTTGACCGGGTGGCCGCCGCCTGCCCTATAGGTAGCCTACCTACCGTTAATGAGCTTTGTGTTAATTTAGCTTGATTAGTGTGTTAATTATTGATTTTTGAATTAAGTTTAATTTTATTTTGTTTTTAAAAACCGAGTAAAATTAGCTTCTATGATGTTCAGGATGTAGATTTTGAAGATTGTTTTAGGAAGGTATATTTTTCGCTCTACAAACATGCTTTTTAGAGCCCATTATGTTTTCACCATACGTAAACTTGAGTAAAAAGAACTAGTCCATGGTGTATCCTAAGTTGTACCACAACACCCGTTTTTCTTCCACCCACAGTTATGAGAGAAAATATTCAAAATCAAACACTACAGTTGGCTGTCTTAGTAACATAAACAGTAGCAGCAGACAGGTCAAGCCACAACATACATAAACACATCTCATAAATTGTTATAAACTCAACATTACCAAAAGATAAACTTAACACTAAACGGTTTTACCTAAGTTCATGTTCTTGGTAAGTTTGTTTAATTCGGGTTAGAGGTCTTCCGGCTCACCTAGGGGTAGTTGGGGGTTGAAACTCAAGCTTCTATCTCCATGCCACTCAGAATAAGGATGTTACGAAGCCCCGTATCCGCAAACCGAAATAATCCGATATCCGAATGAAGAAATTATCCGAAACAGAAACTAAAACCGATGTAATAAAAGCGTCAATGTTATTGCTGACAGTTATCAAGTAAGAAAGTCGTCGCATGAAGTTTTAATTTTATTTTACCATTTCTCACACACTAGGTAACACCACAGGGTCAATCTAACTGTTGATCCGAAATAATTTTACCCCTATATCCGCACCCAAATCTGAAATTGCATATCAAAACATCTATAGCATCCCTAGTTCAATCTATTGAATATAGATGGGTACTAAGGTATATATGTTCTATGATGAATGTTCATTGTTTAGATTCCATGGTAAAGTAGGATCCAGCATTAAGAAAGTACTTGTAGATTATAAATGCTCTTGAATTAACAAGTGGTGACATTATTGTATTTATATATGTAGGCAAGTCCTGCAAAGTCATCGAGCTGTCAGTATTTTTATTTTACGTAAAATAATTGAATCCAAAGTACCTATCTATAGACATATTAATTAGAAAATCAAAAGTCATTTAGGTTATATCGAAGCAAGCAAACTTATGAACTTCAAGAGTGATTAATTATAACTTGCCTAAAACGATGGAGGAAACGGCGTGAGGCCTGCATGTCTGAGTAGTTTTCTCGGCAACGAAAGCCTATCAACCTATACTAGAGAAGTATACTTTCAACTCATAAAATAATAATTCTCACAAATCATAATTTAAATGTTACGCCTGAATATTTAAGGTTAGCAATTTGCAATACGTCCATTGTATTAATTTATTATCAGGAGCTTTACCTACATTTACATTTGAACAGTGATTTTCCTATAAACTAATTAAAGTGGATTATCCTTTGATTCCCAAATAGCCCTAATAATTACGCTTAAGTTAATAATGTAATTGATAATTACACTATAATTGTGTAATGGAGATCCGTCTTGTTTACGTCAGTGTCAAATTACGATGATATTTTGTTACTGTTATTGTTAGTTTTGGGATAGTTTTAGCACTACATTTACTCTTACACAACAAGCATAATATACAAATATTTTTTAAATCTTTCTCTGTGAGCAGTGTAGATGTATTTTGCGGTTTTTATATAGGTAACTATTGTTTATTTTGTTAATGGTTCAAAATTAGTTTCTTATCTATTTCTATGTGTGTGTCTTCCTACCAAAAATCCTTTTACAGCATCCTCTGAACGTCTTCAACGTATACTAAAGTTCCCAGTGCTATCATTAAAGTAATTAAGATGCTGTCACTCATTTGTCTCGATCGGAACCGCAGCCATTAGTAATTGATATTGCACAATTAATTCCATTCAATATTAATGCGCTAAGATCAGTTCTTGACTAGATATCACGGTGTGCTGGTAATTGGAGCCTGAACCGTTTGTTTCAAAGCGAATTGGAATGTTGGGGAATCAAAGGTAAACAGGAAATGTTGTTAAATGCAAAAACAATTTTTTGTAACGATCTGGATGTGAATTTTCTTTTTGCCCACTTGTGGGGACATATGTATGTTGAACACAAGCCGTTAATTAATAGTAATTTAAGTTTCTTACCGAAAGCATTTTTTATTATGGTTAATCCAACTGTATGCCATATTCTTCTTAAAAAAAATTGTCCCTGTGGCTAAACAATTTTTTGTCCAAAAACCTCAAAATAAATTCTTCTTTTGTTCAAAATCCCTTACAGCATAATCAAGCAACTCAAAAAATAAATTCCCAAATCTCGTCATAACCTTAAAGAAACATGATTTCTCACTTCACATATCTGAAGCACCAGAACGTAGATACAGCGGGGGATTATGCGGGAATTCTCCGCACGCCCGGGATCGCGTAGTTTCGCGGGATTAATATTCCCGGAGCGCTCAACTATCATAATTCCGAAACAGGAATATCAAGAGGCCGCACCACAAATCTTGAGGTTGCGGCTTGCTGCATTTACATACTTGCTCTGTTGCACTGCGATTGTTCCGTGTGATGCGAGCTTAATTAATTAACCATCAGATAACTGAATAACTGTTTTGTTACCCGACGTTCGTGTTTAGAGGAGTCAAGAAGTAATGTGTTGGATGTAAATGGCTGGTATGAAGCTTGGAGCGTATTTGGCTTGTGGTTGCATTTTACGAGCAGCTTTCTTGTGTGACGTTTATCTTCAGATTCTCTACTTTGTGGTGAACATATATTATTCAGGGATTTTGTTATTAAAACTTCGCAGAAGCAGTTATATCAAAAGGGAATTGGCATAAGCTTATACTAATACGTTTTTTTATACATGTGATTTTTCATTTGTTTGCCATAATTGGTACGAACAATATTTTTCAGCTACATTCGTATTTTTCACCCTTTGTTCATTATTCTAATGATTGATTTCATTTTCCTGGAACAACTCCAGAGGTAGAATGTCAGTAATATTACTTATTTCCAATTACCATAAATTGAGTAAAACAAAGGGATTTACATGATCCTGGCTCTTTTACATATGCGTATATCATGTTAATTTTAATCCCATATTACACTGCGTGATTAGAGAACGACAAAAAAGGGCAGAGGGTCATGATTCGGGTTTAATCAAAGGACAGCAGTGTCCCCGTGGGCCCTATTGACCTCTGGCCCTTAATGAAGGAATGCTTCCGTGGCCTCAAGCGTCTTTGTCACTGTGTTGTGGGCTCGTTCTGATCGGGGACTGATCCCAGTTAAGAATTGCGGAGTGATTGGACTTCTTATTACTTTTAAAAATCTAATGAAGCATGATTGCGCTGTGGAATTGTCAATGTTTCATAATTTATTTTCATGAATTAATTTAAAAAGGGTGAAGTTTCCATGCTGTGTTTTGTAGAGAATGGCATGACTTTTCAATTTGTGAAACGCCTTCACTGTGCTATCGACTGATTGATGCGACTCTGACAGCTCAGACTCATGTCTGATGTACAGCCTGAGGCAAATTCTGCTACAACCATGTTAGTTAACTGAATTTTAGGACAAAAAACTAAAGACGAAATATACTTCTACTAGAAATAAAACTTGCATGTTTTTTGAAATTGAGCCTTTAAGAAATGGTTCAGATCGAGATTCCTACTAGTAAACATACGTTGGAGTGCAAATGTCTATCTCGATAGAAATCAGATGCAGATGAAGACTGGCCGACGAAATTTGAAGCATCGACAGACGTATTGGCTTTCTACTCGTAGTTGTACCTACTCGTCTGTCAGATTTAGTTTGAAGGTGAGATTCGTTTTAAGGACAATTTTGTTCATTACATTCTCGTCTCATGTAGCTGTATATTAGTAGTTCATCATAGAGTTGTATCTCTCTACCACACCATCAATACTATGACTTGAAGTCGTGGTGTGAGACCATCTGGATCCTTTTTTTTATGAAGCTGATATATTTGCCACCGAGCTATCATCCAAACAATAAGCAAACACGGCGGGAAAAAGAACATAACGACTACAAAACAGATTTCAAAAATGAAGTCACAACATTCGACCCGCCTGAACCGTCATTGCTTCATGCGTTCAGTGTGTTTGCAAAATGCGACTTGCAAACACACTGTTTACTTTACCTCTTGCAATTCTTGATTACTCATAAATAATGGGCCCGGTGGGCATCATGCGTGACAATAACTGTCAACATCTAATAGAAGTCACCTGGGACCTACTGGCACATCTTAACGTAATAATTTTGCAGTGTTTAAGCGTGACTCTCTTCTACGACTGCTTTTATTCAGAGAACTTTAGGGGGGAATAATAAAGAAAAGTAGTCGCTTTCAAGTAAAATTTTGTCTTTTTTTTTCTAAAAATATCTAACTCTCCTCGACGTCGATTTATATGAACCATATGTTATTTCTGATCCCTCCAAGACCACGTGTATAATGTTTCATGATGACCAGTTAAGTATTTTTTGAAAACTCAATGTTAAAGCGTAACAGACAAACTCACATTTATAATATTAGTAGAGATTTGTGTGTACAATCTCCCCAAACGAATATTGCAGGTACAATATAAAATTAAAGTGAATTTATTAAGAGCTCCTATTACTGATTTAAAAAAGCAATTTACAATATCTCGCTGAAATAAATTTATCCCTCTTTTCTAACAATAAGTTTTCATTAAATAAGTTTCCGAGCCGTGATTGTGCGTTTGAAGTTTTATAATTAAATTTCTGTTATTGTGCTTTTATTTTCATAGATTATTTAAAACCTTGTACAGTACACCTGTTTGTTTGTTGTGTTGGCAGACTTGATTGGAATTAATTTCGCAGTCCGATGTAAGTTGCAGTTCTGCCTTAGACTTATATTGCATTTGATCGGACACCATTAACTTTGAGAATTAATATTATATCCGTTATATCCCTAAATAAACGGTAAAATTTAAAATGACACATCTTTTCAAGTATAATTTAGAAAGTGAAACATTCCAATTATTTCCATCCACCATCTATTTTTGAACTTTTAATTAAGACTTTAAATCACTACTCATTGCACTGCAAGATTGCCCAATCGTTATCAAGCTTTTGACAGTATCAAGTACAAACTTTTAACATAACCTGCGAAGTAAATGAACAAATGATGTTCCGACACTCGACTTTTCAATTAAAATTTAACTGTCATACAAATCATGTTTACATCGCGTCGTGCATAACAAAACGTTAAATTTAACCAACTTTGTTCCCTCACCAAAGGACCGAAGTTCTTTAATTAAATCTTTAGCGATTTCAAAACATCTGGTCTTGGGGCGCGGAAATTTTCTTTCGCGGTTTCTCGTACTTTTGGTCCTAACCTCAAATTAAGGTTAATTTGTAAAATCTTAATGATGACTTCATTTGCAATGTTTACTTTGGAAGTGATACAACTAAATTGAGTTTGAATTTTCTAAAGTCAAATTTGTAATCAACTGTGGTTGAGGCTAAGCCAGTGATTGCCTCTATTTTGAATTTTGTCTTTTAGTAGGTCCATTCGGAAAATTGTTGTTAAAGGGATTAACAAGATTTTTAACATAAACGAAATAAAAAAAAATGGATTAAGTGATGTCACAATAATAACACAGTTACATGATGCATGGCAAATAATATGAGCCTATAACTCGACTATAACGAATATTTTTTCATTCATTAAGTATATTTTAAATGTTCACCATCCTATTACGCACATATGTAAATGTTCTCTGTTCCCGAATTATCTCAGTAGCTTCTATTTCCTAACACAAGTTGCGGAAAATACATCCAGCGTATCTTCTGCTCTATGGTAATGACAGAGTCGAAGAATTGCAACGTTTGTGAATGTGCGCTCGTTGCACAAGCATTTCGCTTATTGCGATGGTTAGTTGGCATTTGCTTTCCACTGTGATCTCTTACTCGATCAATAGTCCTGTGTTAGCAAGCTTAAAGATGCTTTGTTTGATAATAAATGTGGTCCTTTGAGCCGGAAAAGCTAGAACTCACTAGAAGTATTTTAGCTTAATTAATTACTTTAAATTTTTACGCAAAACACGAACTTCTTTTTGTTCACGAACCTGAAAAGTCCTTTGGAGCGTAGGATATTATGTCATGAGCTTTTCGTTAACTTATTTTTCCTACTAATATTCATTACACGAACAAAATTACCGAAGAAGTAACTATTCCTTCAACTTAAGGCCGCGTGAAGTAAGTACCGAATCAATATTTATTCATTAGCAGTCATTTCGCCCTAAAAAAGAATTAAGGCCGCTACAAGGCAGATAATAATTACATTTACCGCAATGACCATTCAGGCTGTAAACGGCAGTGATTTTCGGGGTATTAGTCCATCCCCCGGGGCGACCGGCGACCGTTCAACCCCGGCTCAAACTCAACCGGGGACATTAACTGACTGATACGATAAGAGGCTTACCCGCTACATATTGATTCCCTAATAACACTCCATCATCAAAGTCATTTCAAGATAAAACGTTGCAATGAATCCCTGTCTCCTCAACGCAGACGATTTCATTTCAATTTTAATAAAACCTGTCATTAGCGGGATTGTTTGCCATATTATAATGGGTTTTCAGTTAACTATTAACAGTCCCGCTCTTCAATTTTATACCCTATTCGTTTCTTTGTAAGACTCAAATTGCTTTTTTTCCCATTAATTGTAAATTTTCACAATGAGAATTAAATTCGTAACAGTCAGCTTGCAAAATGGAAATTTTTGACGTTCGCCCTCAATGATGTGTTGGTGTGAATCGGTGACAATATTAATTAACGTACTTCACTGGCTCATACAGACAGATAGACACAGAAATAATTATGATACATGCATAAAAAGCAGGTTTCCGATGAGATTTTAATTCATACGAGATACGTTATTTTTGCATTCATATCTTTATGAAGTCAGTGCAACCTACAGTAAATTTTGACTATTGACGATAAGAACACAAATAAGCAATGTTTAAAATGTAAAAGAAAAAAACTAAAAAACACAATATGTATCAAAAGTGGCTATTCTCAAGTAGTTCAAAAATAGTTCTTTACATAAGTTCCCTTTTGTTGACAAAGCTTGTATGAAGAGCCCTGGCGTCTTTAGAAGTCGCTTTGATATTCACTTGAGACAAGATGCCGCCGCGGTCTTAACGCTTGTTGCTATTCATATACCAAGGCGTGACGTTCCTTCGTTCCCATACCATTACAAAAAGATACACTTCTGGCCACACTCACTTAACACTTTTTCTGGCTCACGAATCGAAGATAAAACGATACACTACCAGTTTATCGGGACCATCGAAACACGATACATCACTCTACTTCACCTTAAGCTCACAAAAACACCGAACATAAGGGGAGGTCATGGTAAAATGGCCGTTAGTGTATAAGACGTGGAATTCGAAAAATTCAATTTCCTAACTGTGAATTTAGTAGAGAATGTAAGAAATAACCGGCTGTGTGTCGGAACGGTCCCGGGGGACTCAGGGGGAATGTAAAACATAGAGGAAGGAGAGAAATTACACGTGCCCCGACCGGTATGTGCCTATCTTTATCTTCTCCGAGTTACTTATAGCCTGCGATCTCTGATAGCTTAGCTATTACCTTGTTATACTTTATAGGGATAACTTATTGGAAAACTGTCGGATTTCGAGTTTCAAATGTTATTTTTCAACTTCGTTTATATCATGGTTCGAATTCAATAAAGCTCTTGTTTTTACATTTCGTTTAGCGCTATCAAGAAGTTTTTGTAAGATATGTTTTCGCCGAAATGAATTTCATTTTATATGAAATGAAAATAACAAAAAGTTTCCACTAGTTCCTTAATAACGGAGTTTAAAGTCAAGCGAATTTATCGGCCATTATTTAAATTGTACTTTCCACAATCGTGTCGTTGGCTCTAAAAGTAGAGTGCAGGGGTGCGAGGCAGGGTGTCACTTTCAATACACCGAAACCGATCAGATGTTTAAAGATAAAAGGGAAGGAACTCCAAACCGTTCAAACTGTAGGTATTACGAGTACTATTAGTGCAGGTATCAATTTCTTCATGTGTTTTTAGCAAGCGAAGGTAATGTTATACCGGTTTAAAAGGGCACTCGGTAAAAATATATGGAAAGAAACATTTTATTATGAAAATACCTACTCTTAATTGAGAAGAAAAGAACAGGGGGCCTGAGTAATAAATTATCCTTAATCCTTGATAGACAATCAAGCTTCATGCACAGAGACACCATCAGCAGAAGCGGTTATGGATCACACAGATGCTTTTCCTACGAGGAGATCGAAGCCGCGAAACGTGGTGCAAATGGGTCTGACGTGTGACCTATACGGTATACCACTCGGTTATACGTGCAGCCAACCATTTCCTCTTAAGGTAATATAATTAAATGTGTGGAACCGTGGCTCAAAGCACCGTTTCTCATCTACAACTGCAATAGTATTGCTATATGATAAAATGGTAGGCTGTTTACAGGCAATAGCACACAGCACTGTAATTATACTGTAAATCAATTAAGGTGCTAAGGTGCAAAAGTTTTTTTTTATAAAAGCGATAAAAACAAAGATCATTGTTTTGCTCCTGTTTTGATAGGAAAACATTTTTTTTTTGGGTAATACAAAAGCAAAGATTCAAATTTTTATAAGTTTTGTGACTAATACAAATCCCCTTTTCAGATTATTAAACCATACGAAATTACTGTTGAGTCATAACATAAGATCAAATATTTAATATTAGGTATTAAATCAAATATTCCTACGTAGATTTTTCTGACGCCAATAAACCCTTTGATAAATTTACGCATGTGTGGCGAAAGAGTTTACGAACGTACCTCGGCTGTTTGCAAGACAAATTCTAATTGAAAACGTGGTGAGCATTCGGAAATTTTGCTATTACTCCGAAGGACTTGCTTTTTGTATATTTAGGGCAATATGTAAGTGTAAGGTTAAGAAACGTGTTTTGTGTACTATGGCTTTTAATAATGATATACTTTACTATGAATACTTAAGATAGTAGATCACAAAAATTCTACAATCTTAAGTTACACGTTAAACTTACAATGTAGACGCTTTTTTTAAATTAAAATTGTTTCTATTATATTTTTCTTTATAACACGGATGAATAAATTGTATTTGACGGTGACACCACGGTAAACCTACTGTTCGCGACGAGTCGTGGTTTCAATTCCCGGGAAGGTCTAGCATTTGTTTGATCCACGTATGCTTGTCCTGAGTTTGGGTTTCTTTGTGCATTCGACTTGACTTGTGTAGCCCTTGTACAATGATGAAATCATTCAGTGTGAGTGTGGGAGCCTTAAAAAAATCTGATTTCGCATACTGACTTCTTGACTTAGGCGAATCATTCCCATCATTCAACTTACAAGCCTCTTTGAATACGTCGGGTAGTCTAATAATATTACATTACAATACGGAATAATACCTTATTAGTTACGTGTCATGGATGAATGGACACAATTATTGATGTTCGGTAACATATTATATGTTGATGTTACATCATAATGTATTACAGTGTGTTATGTAGGTAATTAATATTCGCAAGGCAAGGAAAACATAGGAAATGGATAATTGCATAAGTTTAATTAAGTTATTTCAAGTTAATCTATGTATTTTTACATTAACGAATAGCGGACCCTAAAGGTGATGCCCTGCACAATATGTTAAGCAATTAGAAAATCATGATTTAAACGTGATTCCTCTATTTCGGTATAAAATTCATTTTCAACTTTATGTTGTGAATCTAAATCATCCGCATACAAAACGCATACAAAATAAAATTTAGTCAGCTACTGATCCAACCAAGTAAGAGTCACTCCAAGAACGCAACACAAGACACATCTTGCAATAATCACGAAAAACTTAAAATAAAAATACTCATTAAAATCTTTTGTATTCTTTCAACGAAAATTAATAAAAACCGCTCCAAGCAAACGAAACTTTAAAACGCAATCGTTACCAATTAAAATTATATAAACATCTATATACATAATCCCAACGGCACCCAATTCCCGGGGTAGTGTTTGAATTAAGCATAAAATATAATAGCCCATTAAGACATGGTGCGAGGCACTATCGTACGATGTTACTGTTATGTCCACATTAGCCGAGCACACTCTTAGGAATAGGTCTCAACGTTAGCGGGGAAAATTACACAAAATATTGAAAGTATATATCGTACTACAGGGGAGAATTGGGTAAAATATCCTCGAAAATAAACTAAACTGTCCACACATTATTGTCTCAGCTCCTGCTTTGGAATAAATGTGATGCGCTTACAGTTTTGTGTTATTTGTTTTGGTACCGTTGGTGTTGTATTCTTGGTCAAATAAGGAGCATTAGAATTTTCTTAAAATATGTTTAAATTCTAATGGCCTGCGGTAAAGATATTGAATGTTTATTGCTATTTACTCGTACATTCATACACAAATGTTTGGTGATTGCGTTAATTTGATGTTTCATTGCACAAGAATTGAACTTTCTGTTAATTGATCGTTATTATCATCAGCCTAGGCTTGTCAGGGACCAGTTTCAGTTTAAACAGTTGCGGCCAAGTACCAGTGTATTACATGAAGCCACTGCCTGTCTGACCTTCTCAACCTATTTTCATGATCAACACGATAACCCTTAGCAAATCAGTTTGCCAGACTTCCGAACCACGGATAAACACGGTATCCATCCACGGACCGTCAGTATCAAGCGTAGCTAACCCTATGATTAATCAACTAGTGTAGTTGCAGCGAGTTCTTGTTCAATATTGTAAAATATTTTTTTGTCTCTATATTCCACTTGATAGTGACAAAGACAGCATGACACTTCTAAGCCTGCTGTAGGCTAGTAGTATTTTGCAGATTTAAATCGCGTCTACTAATGACGAAAACAGTTACTCGCAATGGGGCCTCGCCCTTACCGCTCTATGGGAGTTAGGAACTGCTTTATGCACTTAACAGGTATTATGTGTGAAAATAAAAATACCTGTGGATATTTTATAAGAAACATTATATTTATTATTAGTGAAAGTGCTTTTATATTTTGTAGTGATATTGGGGTATTTGTTTTTTTTAAGTGTTATTGATATATTATCTTCACAGGCTTTCGCCACTATAACATTGATTGGTTATAATATAAATGTATTGTTTATACATTTAATAAAACTTGTAGGGTTTCTTGCTTGACTTGTTGGGCTTAAATAATGATTTTATTTGCTACAATTTTATTTTTTAAATTCATTATTGGATGGTTATGTATGTATCCATCTTGAATACATCATCATCATCATCTCAGCCTATCGCCGTCCACTGCTGAACGTAGGCCTTGAATATCTTGAATACATATGACGCTTATTTTATGAATTAAACAATCCAAACAAACTGATCTGTCAGTTATTAAATAAAACAACCCTTTCAATAGTCACTAATTTAACTCAGCCGAGATCACAACATGGTGCAAGAACGCACACGTAAAACCATAGCAAGTTACAGAAAAGTTATAAATCACATTACACACGTAATACTGAAAACACCTTTCTAAAGAACAGCCGCAATGAATCCGACCAACGAAAGGGTTTAAAAATGGCCGGCTTATTAGCATATATCACGCGTATACGCGAGCCCTCAGAGTCCCACCCTCGCACCCACTTTGAATACAAATTCGCAAAACTCTTATCTCGTAATGCCAATGCATTTGTTCTCCCACCCTTGTGAATTTGATGCCTTGTATAATGTATAATTATTATGCAAACTAGGCCTGCGGCGGTTCGTTTCGTTCTATGATGCGTGATTGGTGTTGATTGAGCGTTATTCAATTGGCTCTTGAGGTTAGTTAGCTATTTTGATCGTTGGTAAAGAATTTTCAAAGTTATGAATTTATATTGGGGTTTAAGTGCATATGGGGGAAGGGATTAGTTAAAAACATTGTAAAACCGTTCAAGTGCAAGTTGGATTTACAATGTTGGTTCCGTACAAAGAGCCTTAAGAAATAGATATCAGTTGGGTGATAGTGGTGGGAACTCCTAACAATAAAATGCCCCACATTGTTTAATACAAGTTTCAATAATTCGTCAATAATTTCAATAATTCAATAAATCAAATTTTTTTTTTAAATGTTTTTTTTTTTTTAATAACTAGATTTCATTCCGGTCCCAGATTTTCTAGATTTTTTTCGATTTGTATGTAAAATAATCTGCACGTTTTAAAGTGCAATTTACGGGACTTATGTCGTAAAAAGTTCGGACTCTGATTGCTGCAAGGATATGGTTACTGTTGGTTGAATGAGTCGATTTGTTAGGCAAAGCCGATGTGGGGTGAATTGTTTTGAACAATATTTGTAATATTTCTTTATTGAATAGTTTAGGACATTTTTTTTTATGTGACAACCCAACTATACATACTGGTCATTGCATCTCCTATAAGTCAGGAACTAGCATGCTACCCTGTAAGTGCCGAGTAAAACTTGACAAACTGATATGACAACGTGTGACATCAATCAATTTATCTTTAACCTCAATAGGTCTTACAAAAAGAAATGACCATCATTGCAAATATATCAAAATAAAGAAGTAATAAATCGGATGGCAAACTTCAAAGATTATTTTAGAGCATATCGCCACATAGGGTCTAATTCACAATTCTCGAATCGAAGCAGCTTTAACGGTCCTTCAACAAATTAGTAGACCCTTTCCCTTCTGTCCAAGGCTGTTTGTTTATATGTATGATTAAGTTCATGTGCACATAAAAACCAAATGGATATACATAGATTATAACGTTTGGTTAGCTATGTTCCAGTTGCGATGTAGGGTGACAATGTGATTGGTAAGTTGAGGACTCTCTTTTTCTGCTCATTTTTTTCCTATTGTACATACTTATGAATAGTCACAACCAATCTATGTAAAATTTATACACATTATGTACGTTTCATAAACCTCTTTGGCAACTTTACAATACCGACATTCTGGAAATTATTAGCTTTTCCTTTAACAACTACTAACACTTCCTATTTTTCTTTTTAAAACCTTTTACTTTAAGACAGAGATTAATTTCAGCGCTATCGAAGACCACTACGGAGCGATCATTCATTGTCAAGCATTGAGGTTAATATTTCCAGTGTCGGCCAAAACTACCAAAAACAAAAGACTCCCAAATAATTTCGGTCAATGAAGTCGTACACCGATAGTGTTACACGGTAACGCTGTAATACCGGTGTAGTTCGTGACAAACGCCAGGGACGCGTGTATTCATTACGTATTCCCCTAAGTAAACATGGCTTGTTCAATATAAGGCTGAGAACATATGGCTCACTGTAAGACGTGTTTTATTAAACGGAGAGCATAAGTAAGCGAGGTTCACGCATTTTAAGCATTCGCCACATACGGCCGAAACTCTTCAAGCGTTTACTTTTACTCGTTTATTTTCTATTGTGCGTATATAAATTGATGTTGTTTACGGGTTTCCGCTGTGCCCTTTTAGCTGTAGATGATAAAATAAATTACTTGGGATTTCCTTTTTTTGTAATAACGTCAAATATTTTTACATTTTTACTGAGGTTTGTGTTAGCTTTGTACATAAATTTCGAAATAGAAGCATATGATGAAATTCTATAAAACCTTTTCAGGACAAGAGTAATAATTTGTTTTATTAGATTTTGATGCGAAATACATTTGGTAGGATTTCAACTGAATGCATACCAAGCTTCGTCTGAATTGATTTAATGATTTTAAGGTGATGATGTAATCAACAGAGAATTGCATTGAGATTTTTTATAATCACGGCATTGATTCCCCATTGCTAAACTTCGATGCCATTGTAATCTATACTAATATATAAAGCTAAAGAGTTTATTTGTTTGTTTGTTTGTTTGAACGCGCTAATCTCAGGATCTACTGGTCCAAATCGAAAAATCCTTTTTGTGTTGAATAGACCATTCATCGAGGAAGGTTATAGGGTGCGACTAATAGGAGCGAAGATACAATGGAAAATGTGAAAAAAATAGGGTAGGTATAAATCATAACTTATATCTTCTAACCACGCGGACGAAGTCGCGGGCAACAGCTAGTAATTTATAATACGATGGTAAATTTTAAACTTTAGACAGCGAGTCTTTGCTAAAGCTTCTTGTCGTTTCACCAGCTACGCTAGCTACCCTAGGTCACTGACCAAGGGATCAAATTATTCCATTGTTTAAAAAAACTCCATCGTAACATTTTTGTTCAATTGCCAAAACTATCTTTTTTGTAGCGCTTGCTGCGTATTAAAAAAAAAAAACAATATAACTTTGTATTTTAAATATTAAATGTTACAGAACAGAACTCCATCCATCGCTGACTCCACACGGCTTCACTTTATACGGCAGTTG
Source organism: Trichoplusia ni (assembly GCF_003590095.1). Taxonomy (NCBI): domain Eukaryota; kingdom Metazoa; phylum Arthropoda; class Insecta; order Lepidoptera; family Noctuidae; genus Trichoplusia; species Trichoplusia ni. The sequence goes on along the minus strand of NC_039479.1, from coordinate 20,952,945 downwards.
ACTCTTGTTTGTCCTCCGGATCGATTGGAGTATTAAACGGTACCATACAACAATATCTTAGTTCCAAACTGAGTTCGTGATCGTGACGTACTTGCTGCAACTATAGTGACATCGGAACACCAGATTGTTGTTAAGCTATCAATATGTACTTGTAACTTCGTTTATGATGAAAACGAAATAATGATTGAAACTTTAAATAGTGGGAATGACGATGACAATGATTTATGATATAAATTACAATGCAGTGTAATATAGTAGACAAAATAGAGATAGATAACTTCGTTGCTAATAACCATTATTAGCAACGAAGTCATAGATTTTGTTTTTTTCTAAGCTAATTTTGTAACTTATTCTATTTAACATTGTTTTACCAACGAACGAAGAAACAAGAACACACAACCGACTTCAAATAAAAAAGAGAAATGACAGCTATATCACGTGAATAAATGAAAACAAAAATAAACGAGTTAAGAATGTCTTACTTTTTAAACTCGGTTGAAAACACTTTGATAAACATTGATAATAGAGAATGATGTCGAGATAAATGCCGTCTATTTCTATAAAACCATGGTAACTCTACTTCCAGTCCATAAAAGTGTCAAACGTGTTTAGAATCCAGATTAATGTTATGTGTCCTAGTAATGCGAGTGGAGTACATAACCTTTTAATAGAGCTGTCATAATAATGTACATATTATTTCAGTTTAATGCTATTTTAGGAATCTAAACGGAATGTTAATCAATACAATTAATTTCAACTTTTTATTTTACGATAAGTTTGTGAATGGCAGTATTGTCTTCATGGTTTGCCTTTCTAACAATGATTGAAGCTAAAATAGATTACTGTTACAGGCTAAATATATTATGTACACATAGCAGAAATGCTGCTTATGGTTGAGGCTCAAAAACGGAGTGATAGCTGAGTGGTAAGATCGCTCTACTGCCAAGTCAAAGGTCTCGAGTTCGATTCCGAGGCACGCGACGACTTTTTTAATGTTGTGTGTGTTGAGAAATTCATATCACAGCTTCCGTGTTTTAGAAATCACATGAAAATAAACGCCTGCACAAAGAAGCAGAAAGAAGCACAAATCGCTGGTCCCATAAATTAAATTTATTGTTTTTTTTATTATAATTTACTTTCGTATTAACTTTAGATTAGATTAGATTATATGATACAATCATAAAATATAATTTTGTTCCGATATTCAATCATCGGCTAATTCAAGCTTCCTTTAATATAACATGACCCAAGTGCATTGCATGCCCCACTAATAGCGATATAGCACCTGTTGTACAATCAAAGTTATTAGCTTATTTCCATTTACATGGGCACTATTCCAAATCTCGGCGGCCGGTGTATCCCACCGGGGTAGCACATTGCACTGCTGGGAACCGAAAATACTGGTTTGTTTGGTTGGGTTTAGAATGTTGACATAAATTATGTTTGGTTTTAAAATGTTAAAAGTTTATGAATTGTAAAATATCATTACAAGCTTCCAAAATAATTAAAATTATGTTAAACTAAACCAAATTGTTTTGCTCATCTTCTGAATAAGTCTAATTTTTGGTTAGTCTACTAAAAGTGCTACTTAGTAACGTAGTTTGAATAATTGATTGTTTTTTCAAACTTTTGATTTTGATAAGCCCATGCTGTCCCACTGTTGGGCAAAGACCTACCTCTCCTCTTTCCATATTCGCCTCTCTATTACAGGAGTTTTCCAGTTTGGTATTAAGTAATAGTTTTAATAGAGTCATCATCCATTAAATTAATATTTTAATAGTAAAAACGTGCGCCTGATATTAAACATGCTACTATCCGCTGTCCGCGCAAAAATATTCTCAGGAAATAATTTAAAAAATATAGTTTTAATAAGCTGTATAATCACACATAATTATAAATTAATTCTTAATATTATTACCGTTAGTATATAGACGATGTGCATAAAGACGAGAAAGTGTTCGCTAGAAGAATGCCACGAAAGTGAATTGTAATGACTGCCGCATTAAATGCTAATTGAAGGCAATTGTAACTCCGGAACGGATTATAAGAATTATGTAACGATAGTCACGCATATTGTTCGTATTATTTTTGTTAGTGGACCTAGTTGTCAGTCAATTAGTTTAGATTTAGAAATCAGGAGGCCTATAATAGACGTTGGTTTTATAGTTCGGCATGCAATGGGTGTAAACGGTAGCCTAAAAATATGGTTCCGCTGTCTGTCCGTCTTTCAGCAGTCTGAATTTCACGAATTGACACGGTCACGGTTTGGCAGCTCAAATATTAAAGCATGATCTTTCCGCTTAAACAAAAAAAAGATCAATTTAAAACGACAGTTGGTAATTTTGATGGGAGACCAATTTTAATGGAAAAAAAGATTTTCTACAAGAAAAGAGAAGAATTCAGTGGAGCTTATGAAATTTTGAATTCAATCTCTGCTGCTTAGTTGATTTAACATTACTTCTGCACGTTATCGCTGATAAGCAGTACATCTGAATGTACCTACATGACAGATTTGTGGCAACTGGCTTTAATCGAGGCGACCAGCTTCCAGCTATTATAGCTTCCAGTTATTAATAACGGGCTCTTCCCACTTATACCTATACCAACATATGTATATTAAGTAGTAAACTTAGATCACAACCTGTAAAACTGAAACAATAGTTATTAGATCTCTAAACGACTTTCCTTGAGTACTTGGTAGAGTATCAAGGGCGAGGATAGCCGTGGCTCGTGACCGGTGGTCGATATAGTTAGTAACTATTAAACTGAGAGAAATAGCCTTCACTAACTTACTCCAGTACCCTTCCGAGTTCCTGTGTAGAACAAAGATGTGTTATGTAACTGCTGGATGAGTCACATGATATATAACTACCAAAAATATAGTGTCCATCGTTGTATGTTCCTTCGTTTGCGTGTCCTAATCTTATGACATAGAATCATAAGTTTGGTGTATTTTTCAACAAACCTAATTTATATAGACATTTTAATGGGTCTAGCCTCTTACACATGCTCATCATTACAAGTGCTGTAAGCGAGGATCTACAAACAAAAAAACGAAAACCATTGAACCATTTAAGCTCGGTGTGGCCCAGAAGAAAAGATCGTCTGGACAAACGACAATCTTAGAACCCGCAACCAAAAAAATCTGAAACAGTACAAAGGAGGTGTTAAAAAAAGCCACTTGCTAATGTGAAAAATAATTCTAGAATGAAGTTATTTAAGGTTTACCCTGTTTTATTGATGTTTAAACCGGCTATCGTGTCTAAGACTCGTTTCAAATCCCCTAACTGAACGTAGAAAAAGCATTTTCTGCTAGTTTTTCAAACTTAAAGTATTTTTATGAGTGTAAAAGTGTGAAATAAATTATTTTGGAATCCGAATTGAATTCATACATTTTCATTTAAACAGTCTGCTGCATTTTTGTGGCAAGAATGAAAGTATAATTGTTTTAAAGCTGCTTTTGGTTTGAATTTATCATTGTTTCTTTGAATATATTTTTGAAACTATCAGTGATATTTTTGAATCGACTTCTTGTAATTTAATATAACATCTTTATGTAATTAATTTTGCTACCGCTTTTCTGTCGTTTCTCTTCATATACCAAAAAGTAATACCCAAGAAGTTATCAATGTATGCAGACAAAATCACGAATGGAAAACCTGTATAGGTCATGTCCATACATTCCCTTTGGACAAGTGACATGATCTTGACATGTCAGTTCAATATATTGAAGCAATTTGATCAACTAGGGTTTGGAGAATGAAAGTTGTCTACCTTGTGGACCTCTATAGTAATATAATCATAATAATCTTTATGGACACAAAAATACAAAATCTAAATATTATATTAGCTAAGGTTAACAACATAAGGTAAAAAAAACTCCCTGACTTCTAAGCTAGGTGTACATTGGTACCTGTTTTGTAAAACCTCCTTGGTCGAGTGGCGTACGCACCGGTTTCAAGGTGTCGCTAGCTCTGAGGTCCCGGGTTCGATCCCCGGTCGGGTCAATGTAAAAATTCACATTTGTACATTGTCTCGGGTCTGGGTGTTTGTGGTACCTTCGTTGTATCTGAATTCCATAACACAAGTGCTTTAGCAACTTACTTTGGGTTCAGAACAATGTATGTGATGTTGTCCGCATTTATTTATTACTAGCTGTTGCCCGCGACTTTGTCTGCGTGATTTTCAAGATGTGAAAAACTATGAAATTTAATAATAACGATCATGGCAAAAATGTAATGCAATATTGAAAATGAAACACTTTTTTTTTACATTTTAAACTTTTATATTTCTAAATTATATCTAATGAATCTTGAGCGGCCCAAAGACTATCAAATGTTTGAATCAAACACATTTCATCGTTTACGATACTATCCTGGTGTCAAATATTTCACAACTGTTTTAATGACTTTTTCTTACTTAATCCCAAAAAGAGGGGTTTATAACTTTGATATATCTGCCTGCCTGTCTGTCTGTGACATCATAGCTTCCGAACAATTTGAACTATTTTAATTTAAACGTGAATTATGTACAAGTGTTCGTTTAGACATGTTTGACAAATCGAGCCGTTTAAAAAGGGGGGGATGCAAGTAGGAAAAAATAACAGAAGGTATAACTCAGTCATAGCACTTCTGCTAAAAATGTTTTACTTTCGAGGGCTTTCCCCTTTTCTAATTGGGTGGGTTATGATTTTCGAGCTCGTCTATTCTTGGGACGGCCTACACCTGAAATTGCTAGACGGATTATGACAGTGATTATGAGGTATCATAAAATTATTATTGTACTGTAACCAAAGAGGTAAACCAGAACCATATTTCTGAGGCCCCGGTGTCCGTTCATCTGTCTGTCACCTGGCTGTTTCTCAGGAACAGTGATAGCCAGACAGTTGTTATTTTCACACACGACGTTTTCTGACGATATAAAGAAGATGTCAAATATTTTTTATGGACGGAGCTGGTGAAGTGAGAGTCGGGCTTGGTAACTGAGGATTTTCATGTCATAAGATATAAGATTTTGCAAAATTGCGCCCAGATAAACGGTTTCCTGAAACACGTTTGATTGCCCTCTTAATATTAAAACTGATCTTCCTCATAAACATTTGGAATATTTCCAAAATAAAAAGTTGGTAAACGTGTTATCTTGGCCCCCTTTTTTTTTGACAAGGCGGGGGAACCCTCAGGGACACCCACTCCCTCGGGGGAGGAAAAGGGTAGTGTCAGACTTTTACTGACTAAACCTGAACCGCCGTGCTAAGTCATCCGCGTTTTTGTGTCGGTGTATGGCAATGCGTTGCAATCCTTCATACACCGACCGCGGGCTTCCACAGGCCAGTCATGTAGGTCACTTTCTCGTGTTGTGTGGAGGCCGACGTGTAAAGAGCGTCGGCCTCCACACCTCATATTGGGACCGCATCCATAGCACCGAATGTGGCCCCCCGCCGTGGGTACTCGGACGACAGACACCCCTGTGCCGTCGCCCAGAACTCTAGTTAGAGCGAGAGAGCGCGCTCATGCGCGGCTCTGCGCCGCCCCACTCGACGTCGGCGTATGGCGGGCGCGCTGGGGTCAGTTTCCCGAATGCGCACCGCCGCCTCCTTCTGTGACATCACTGTTTCACAGAAGGAGGCTAATACATCCCACGCCGCCCGGCTGCCGATCGCTGCAGCGATGACCTACAACTCGGCGACGTCCACTCCAGTTATCTTGGCCCCCTGGTGTTTTGATAGTGATTTGACTTTAAATTGCTGATAAATAAATAGCGTGATAATAAAAAAAACTATCAGACACCCCTTCTTTTTTAAATTGACAATGACAAAAATCTAAAGTATAGAATATGTGTAATTTGTGATGTTACGGCAAAGCAAAATATGAACATAAAAGTGATTTCATGTGCATGAGTTCTATTTACTGTACCAATTTACAAAAGTGATTTCATGTGCATGAGTATTACGTATTTTATTCGTTAACCTACCTGACGATTATTGATGTAAAATACCGACATCCCTGCTGCATAAATGAAACTTAAATAAAGACTACATGAGCTTGTTTATGAGGTTACGCTGTCGATACCGACAGCCAAAATGAATTTTTCAGACATTGTATGACGGATGTACTCGTAAGTGCTGATAGCTACACGCTATTATCAGCCTTATTGGGGAAATTTCCAAAAATATGTTCCTAATCCTCGTCGGCTTAGCTTTGGGATCTCAGAAACTCATTCAGTCTTGTTCCTTCCCTTTTTTTACCAGGCTACGAAAGAAGAAAATTTTAAATAAGTAGAGATTACAACAAATTGTTACAGGATTTTTTGGAAGGACTACGTATGCGGTCTCTGTAATGGCGGATGTAGACCGATCAAATCGTTAAAATATTGAAAAATCCCAGGTATCAGTAGACATTGTTCTATCAATAGATACATAATGTTAAAATCGTCTAGCGTACGCTCTTATTCATTGATAGCTTTGGTCGTACAGATCTTTCACATTGTATACCTATGCAGTTTTATGCAAGCTTTCTGGGCTTTTTTGTCCGAAATACTTTTGGCCTATGTAATGTTGCAAATTTAAGAAAACATTATTTCATTGTTTGAAACGTTTTTTTTTGTTTGAATGTTTATATTTTTGTTGCTAGTTGTTACAAATGAACCAAGGTAATAATTAACTGTGTCGTTCAGTAATTTATTGTGGCATATTTATAGATGAGATCAATGTGAACTACATGCAACTTTGGGTTGAGTGTCACTACGAATGTTTTGATCTTGAAGACATAGGTATATTATATACACCTATCGTAAATAAATACAAAATCATATTACGGCATTCCACATTTGAACTTGAGTCATTTTAGTACATCAATAAAAATAAAAATAATTTAAGTGCCTTTCTTTCAAGAATATACCGATTACGGTAACAATTGCATAAAAAAAACGTATTACTTTATGTTTCTTTTATTTTACTTGTGAAATAGTCGCGGTAGGCCTATATCAGACTTGAAAGAGAATAAAATGACTAATTTTGTGAAAATGATTTATTTTAGAAAAATCCTATTATTGCTCTGCCAAAATTCTTAAGATAAATAGCGTGATGTTTTTTGTGTAAATTGATGACCGTGCTGCCTACTACTCAATGGGTTGAAAATAGACCTCATAATTTTATTAAACGATGTTACGGGTGAGTCCAAATATTTAAAACTTTACTGCTCATGCCCCTTGCATAGTAGCGTTATGGTTTTTGTATATTTGTTGTATCATGTGTACGATAAGGTGCATGCAAAATTTGAACGAAATATATTCAGTAGTTTATGAGATAATTTGATATTTGTTTATAGATATAAAAGGCTCCTGCTCACCCCCTGTAACGAAAAGCGAGATAATAAGTAAAAAGTATGTTGACCGGACCTCTTGTTGATATTCTCTGAAAATTTGAATCAAATCTATCCAGTACTTTCCGAGATCTTTCCGGACATACATACAGACAAACAGACAAACAGACAAACAGACAAAAATTCTAAAAATCATATTTTCGGCATCGGAATCGTTCGTAGACCACCCTGCAATTATTCTTTTTTTAAAATATTCAATGTACAGTTTTCACTTTTCTACAATTTTATTATATGTATAGATTTATTTAAGTCAGTGTCCTTCAAAATGTTATGCCACAAATTACACACCAGCCAACATCTGCCACATCTATTGAACTGATATCTTCGTATTGGGCAGAATGAGGAGCTGCGTTGTTCTAGTAGTTAGTCGCTGCTCCAACAGTCTTTACTGCGAGAGTTTACTCTGCGCGTATATCGCGTGATCCGAGCACATGTATCGTGCTCAATTGAGTTACACCTTTCGACGAAGTCAAGTATAGCAGAAAATATAAGTAAGGAGGTTTTGTTCGAATCATGTGGTCTAAAACAGTTATTTAAGAATAGTATTATAAAGTTCCCGATTTGAGGACATAAGCTTTAAGATTTCAAATTGGTATTTTATGATAATATGTTGCTCGCTTCTGTGTTCGCCTGGATTTTGTTATAGTGTTACCCTCCTTTAACGAAAGCAGCCTATGTTAACCCAAGGTGCCAGCTATCTTCATACTGATTTTATCAAAAAAATATGACAAACTAAAAGCTTAGTTTTTATGGCTATCACGGTTCATGACTTAAAGCCTGGTGCTAGACGGTTAAACAGCAGAGCCATAGTAACAGTATTCCGTTTTAACTTTTGAGTATTGAACTAAAAAAAAGACTGCTGATCAAAATTACAAGTAAAATATAATTACAGTATTTATCTATTATATCTAAATACATAAAAACAGTAAAAAGGAGCTTAAATAAAATATATTTGTAGCCTATGACCTCCATTTTACTTAAGAAAGACCTCTACGTATTAGATGAAACAATTACGAGCATATTCCTAGAATTTAATACAATCCTGAGATTACAAGCGATTGAATCTTTAGTACGTAAAGTAATAAATGGGATCCCTTATCCTAACAATTGGTTTTCATACTCCAGTGCTTATGTGTGATGGCAGACGGCGCCGTTTAGTCCAAATTGTAAGAAAAGTTTTGGATAAAACAAAACAGTATAATCTTGTGGTCTAGTTGTTTTCTTGAGTAAGTTTTGTAGTTCTAGATAGATTTTGTTTAATGTTATATCCGATTTTTGCTTGTTATCGGTCGTTATGCCTTGAGTTATTAACATACATTTGTTTCTGGACAAGTCTTCATTTTGGAAAAGGTTTATGTCGTAATTATTAAAAGTACCTAAATGTGTTTTACAAATTTGGGTTTTTTGGGAAACGGTGTCTAAATTGTTTTAAAACTATGTATTTAAGACGGAAACGTATAAATATGTATAAGTTTATAATAACTGAAATGTTTTAGGGTTTCGTAAAAGACGTTTGTGTGTTCGTCTGTCCATCTGTTTGTCGACAGATCGTCAGTACCTCATGATCTTGTAATTCATTTGCATGCCGCTAATGGTAAATGTGCTGAACAATTGTAATGTATGTAATGTAACAACTGCATCATGTACCACATTTGGGCAAGCAAGCAAGACATTTGAAAGTTTTACAGGTGATGTATTTTTGTTTCCGATAAAACAAAAAATAAAAATCGAAGTACGAAAACGACTGATACTGTTCACTTAGGTTTCTTGCTGCATTTGTTAATTTCAGCTTATATGTACAAAACCCTCCACGTCGCAAATCCGACCAGCACTAGACCTAAGATTCATTTTTCTAAGCCTCTAATAAAAATAATGATTGTAACAAACTTCAACAAAAGGCCTGAATAGAGTAACCTCGTTTCCTATAGCTCCAGATAAAACGGGTGTTTTCATAATGACAGCTTCATAACGAGATTATGCAACGGCCTCCTAACTAAAGCGTACAAAGTAGGCCACATTAAGTGCACACGGTTGGAACTAATTAATTTACCTTTTGTCTCAATGTTATCATCACAAAGGTAATTAAACTCTTTGGTAGTTTGTTGTGACTAAAAATTGTTTTAAGTTTATATGGTTAGGCTCTTTTTTTAATATTTTGTTTATTCTGACAATCGAATGTTTGCGGTTTGCATATTACGAAAATTGGTTCGAAGTAAATTAATTTTCTAGATTTTCACGAATCACGTTTCTTTACCTTTTGCAAATAATAAGAAACGGTTATTTAGTCTTCAATTCAAAATAATCAGGGGAATTTCTATATGTCGAAAAATATCCACAAAAAATAAGAAACTGGATGGTTTTTTATCGTTAGGGAAAATTAACAGAAGAATATAGACAGCGTCTGATATATTTGTTTTTTTTTTTCCATAAAAGGTTCCTGTGCTAATTCCTATCGGTTCTCATTTAAGTTAAGTCAAAGACAAAGAAAACTTATTTGTTAAGACATGTTCAGAAATTCTTTTCTTTACCATGGCTAAGAAACGTGGTGAAAACGGTTTTACGACTACAAAAATCTAGTCTAAATTATTGTTAGCCAACATGCAATAGTTAAGGAACTTGTTTTAGAAGGTTGGTAGCGAGTTATGTTCAGTTTCGCAACTGACTGGTAACGGGCCCAGGGGTCCTGTTTCTAAGTACTCACTATCAGTTACCGTTAGAAAGAGATACAAGTATAAGTGAACTATGCCGCCATCCTACTCTTTGTAAGGGCCAGTGCTGGTAAGGAGATAGGATGTTAGTTCTTTGACTTGAGTATTTAATGAAATTTGTTAGGAAATGGCTCTGAGGTTGTTTGTTGGAAGTGAAATATTCGTGACTTTTCGAGATATTTTCGAGACTGCATCTAGTGAAGGGCTCTATAAGCAAATAATATACTTTCTAGTGACTTTTTGACAGCAAATGATGGATCACTGAATCGTCCTGGTGGAACAAATAACCCGTACTCGGTGCGTTGTGTTTTGTAATGCATTTTCATATTTGCCACACACGCCAGAAAAACGCGTGAGACGTTGCTGTGCAACGACTCACGCTGTTCAGGTTTTGTCAGTAAGAGTCTGACACCTACCTATTTCATGAGGGGAGGAAGTGGTTGGGGGCGTTCATAAGATCTCTGACGCTTAAAAAATATGAGAATAAACAAGATTTATTAAAAATTGTCAGTAGAAGTATGTAATCAACCAAGTAACATAAAGGTCTCGGCGCAGAATTCAACAAATAATAAAAACTCTATTTAAGACTAATTATTTTAAAGTTCAAATTTGCTTGCAACTTATCAACTCTAAGTCAAATCACAAGACCTTTTAGCTTTATTCACACTTACCTCATATTATGCTAAATTGATATTTGGTAAATATAATCCCATCTAAACTTAAGTACTTAGTTAAACTAAATTATTCCTAAGCGATTTTGTTGACACAAGTTCGCGTTTTAGCGTCAGATTAATGTTAAAAACTTATAGCACTTGTGGGTTGGACAACTGTTGTTAATGGAGGTTCATTCACTCAAACTGAACTGAACTTAGGTTAGAGGTCAAAGAACTATTATGATTAGTCAAGAAAGGAGATTTGATTGACAAACTTTGTAAACAGTTATTAAAGTTTGTAAGAGAGTGTAAATAAAATGAAAGTACTTTTGATAAAATGGTGCTGGAAAATGAATTCGAAAAGTATGATTTTGAGGGATTTCTATATTTATATCAATTCTTAAAGTTGAATTTAATCTTTCGTCCTTTTGGCGTTTTATAAATTTCAAAAATTGCTTAATACAACTTAGAATTGGACTTCTTGAGGGGAGAATAACCTACTGTCTTTTAATCATTGACTAAATACATAGACTGCAAAAATCGATCTCTACAATTTGTAAACAACTATCTTCGTTTTAATCAAACCATGGGCCATTAAATATTTAAAACACAATTTAAATTCTTAATCCAAAGTGTTCCCAAGGGAGCCATGTATCCTGTGTGATAAAAGTTAATGTTTTCGGAATATTGGCTAACTTTCAGTCATTTTTACAACACACCTATGGGAATAACACATTAATCATTTAAATGCTATTTTGTAAAATGTCATACTTTATTTATAAAGGTAGCTTATTTATGAAAGTTTCGAAATTAATGTTGGCTTAATGGTCTTTGACAAAACATGGACGCTGTAAAAAATGAGTAACTCGTAAAGGGACCCATGTTGCATTATAAAGCATTAGAATATATTTGCTTCCACGCTATTTTGACCCTAACTAAGTAGTGAAACTGGTTGAGACCAAGACAGGCAATTCAAAAACATTGTGATTGGGTTTAGTTACACGGATAACTGGCCAGTCTGCTTACTACGACAATTAAAACGTGAGAGAAATTCGTTCCTTATAAGCAAGATACCTTTCGGTGATCTAAATCTGTAGTCTTTTAACATTTGTGAGGCAAATTTTACACGAAAATTATTTCACTATATGTTTTACGTGAAATAAACAAAAAATAGGCTTACTAGATTTTTATATGAATGACTAACTGTTGCCCCCGGCCCCACTCGCTGTAAAACGATCTCACGTGAACATAAATTGAGATAAAACTCCTATATGTTAATTCTGTTTTAAACTATATTGTGTGTACCAAGTTTCGTCTAAATCCGTTCAGTGATTTCTGCGATAAAGAGGATCAAATATCCACACATACGAATTTTTGGGTTAACAACATTAGTAAGTAGGGTAAGGTTAAGAATACTAGTATCCATGTTGTTTCGCAGTGTATTCGTGCGGATACTGTTTATATATCGTTCTCATATCCGTTCACAGCCGATTGCGCGGATCTTCGGTCCACGACGTTGATTCCGTTGAAAAAATACCGACGTTCTTCTATTAATGTGTTTGACCTTCTTGAAGACTTAGGCTATTAAGGTCATGATATAATCTATACGTACTTATAGATATCCATTTCTATCAGATATATTTGAGTCTATCTAAGTCAAAGATTATTAATTAATATTATTTTTCATTGTGTGTTGATCATGTTAAAATTTAACTCCATGTTGCCCTTTATTTCTAAGATTTTTAAGACTTGATCATGGTTTTAATAAAGACAGGTAGTCTAGGTACTATTAATAACGAAACTAAATGAGTCTCTTCTATCTTGATTTTATGAGTGTTTCATTTGGGAATAAGCAATCAGTCTGAATCGGTCATGTTAACTCAACTAAGAAACTTAACTATAACTTATTTCCGATAAGTACCCCTGAAAATCATGTACCTATATTAAGTACTGATAAGAATCGACACACGATACATTGCTATCATATTGTTATTTGTAGCACACATAATACAGTGGGAACAATTAAGTAATGAAATCGGTGCGTCGGGAAACCCGCGGCGGTTCACCGGCCCGTGAAAACTGAAAGCGTTTGTTATCAAATGGTTTTCTAATGCCAGTAATGTAATAGTGATAATCGGTGTTACGCTTGTGAACAACATAATAATCTATTATACTAAATGTATAATAGTCATTCTTTGTGTGCACTCTAAAGTGCACGTTTATGTAGACCTATTTGAAGGTCGTTTGTAAGATTAAGTGGTTTGGTTGGTATTGATCTCTGATTAGGATTAAATATGGACTACTTTTGTATGCCTCTGTTTTATTAATTGAAGACAGACAAAAATCAAAGTAAAATTTCATCAACAAGAGGAAATCCAGCAATGGGTGACTTTGGTAAGTTATTCTGATGTCAAATTAGGATGAAATCTTCTACCCGGTGCATACGAGTACGCATTATCGCTACCGGATAACCATGTTGGTAATTCAACTATCAAATATATATGTTTGAAAATAATTTAGATGGGTAAACATTTTTTTCCATCTACAACTCCCGAGCTAAGGAATTTAATCCTTATATCGCGTTTTACAAACATTCAAGTCACACGCAAAAACACACCCAGAGTAAGGACAATTATTCCTGGATCACATAAGCGCTTATCCTACACGGGGATCTGACTCGCGATACGTTGCGCTCACTGGGTGATTTCAACCACTCGGCTATCCGTGTTTCATATTACCCATGGATTTCTTTCTGCTTTCCAAACAAATGCCATACGGTAATTATAAAGACACTAGCTGTTGCCTGCGACTTCGTCCACGTGGTTAGAATTTTCCCCGTTTTCCATTGTATCTTCGCTCCTATTAGTCGCAGCGTGATGTTATATAGCCCATAGCCTTGCGTGATAAATGGTGTATTCAAAACAACAATATTTTTTCAATTTGGACCAGTAGTTTCTGAGATTAGCGCGTTCAAACAAACAATGAAACAAACAAACTCTTCAGCTTTATATATTAGTATAGATTTAGTTTAATCCTCGCAACAGGACAAGAGACCTTAACCATGCGCTAACTCGCGACCCCTGGTAAATCATTCTCAGGATTGTTACTATAAAAACATCTAGTTTATTATATACAGTGTTCATCGAAATTGTGCTCTAGAATACACATTGCTGATCATTGGATGAAGGATGCATTGTTTCATTAATACTGTTATCGGCGGACTGCCATTGTTGTGATACGGGGCACTGAATATGTGACGGGTACTGCGCAAATCCAATAGGCTCTGTCTATCTAGATCATGACTAGTAGGGAGTGACTAGGATATGGTTTTTCTATTTCAATACTATTTTAGATTTAGATAGGATTGAGGTATAAAATTAAGACAAATGGCTACGCAGCCTTACGCAGGTGGTGTTTCTAGTGGACTCAAAATATTCATTTTTCTCAAGTGAGAAGGGGGTCATTTTGTTTCTAATTGTTTTTTTCTTTGATTTCGGTAGATATAGTCGGGTAACGCTTAGTGTGTCTTATATGTTTATTAATCTCCCGGACGGATTATTTTTTTAAAATAATTACAATTACAATAACACATACATACATAGTACATTTCTCCTTTCGCGGGTCTGCCGGAAGACATTTTATCCAAAAACTAGCTGTTGCCCGCGATTTCGTCAGCGTGGTTAGAATATACATATATGTAAGTTATGATTTATATCTACCCTGTTTTTTCCACATTTTCCATTGTATCTTCGGTCCTATTAGTCGCAGCGTGATGATTTATAGCCTAAAACCTTTCTCGATGAATGGTCTATTCAACACAAAATAATTTTTCAATTTGAACCAGTAGTTCCTGTGATTAGCGCGTTCAAACAAACAATCAAACAAACAAACTCTTCAGCTTTATATATTAGTATAGATAAGGAGGATCTTTATACTATACTGTTATAATGTTGTATCCTTCTGATAAATTGCGAATAAAAAAAGAAATTTAATTTCATTCTATGTCATTGGCAATGTAAACTTTAAAATAGTTTAAAAAGATTATTTTCGATTAAAATAGACTTCTACAAAATACCTATAATACATCCATCCATCAATTTGAAGAAAACTAGTTTCGTATAGCCTCGCGTTGCCAGGATATTTCGTAATTCTTCGACAATTTTCTACGTTCGCTTGCCGTTTGCGCAAAGGTTATGGATATAAAGAAAAATATATTTTGTTAGATATAATTAATATCAGGAAATTGATATCTATTTAAAATTAGTTTGATTAGCAGTGGTTTTTCTGGTTTCCTTACCTAAAGGTTACAAACGGAAAAGGCGTAAGTAATTGTAATTATTATAGCTCAAATAATCAGGACTTACATGTTAGATTTAAAAGAGTCAAAAACATTACATTATGCAATTGTTTTTATCGGGATTGCCCGTCTAGTCTTGGAAACACCGGAGTCCTTAATCCTTGCTCATGATCAGGGAATCCGGAAAGTAGTTGGGCATTCATTCTCACATAGCAACTATACAAAAATAGGATTTTGGAAACCTATTTCTTACGTTATTATCATTATAACAGCATCACCTTGTTTTTCACATACATCGTTTGTCGTATTTATGATATTTAAAAAACTGATTTCACAATCCGGTTTTAACAAAATATTCCCATGAGTATATTCGAATTTTCGGCTTTCCCATACAGAACGGACAATTTTGTCTTAATCCAATGAAAGTTTAATATATTTTTTGGTGTGTCGGTAAAATGCGATCACAAAGTGATGTGGTCAGAGCAGTATGGGTTTTCGACGGACGTCAAAAAAATGCTTTTATCGAAATATATATTCAGCTTTCGAAATACTGTACATAATTTTTTCATATTAATGTTACTTTGTTGGCATTTTCACATTTATACTCCATTCAAATTCGCAATGTGATTATATAATGTGTACTTTATTTTAAAATGAACTTACTGAACCAACAACTTCCTTATTGATCATAAACTGTTTCATTTAACTGACGTGATTAAAGACCGTTAAACACTCACTAAACATTTGAAGCAATAACTAAAGGTATAAAACTATTATTATCAAGATAATGGTAACAAATTAATTTACACAAGTTTCTAGTTACATAATGTTACTTTAAAAAACTTTCTGATATTGTAAATATTACAACCACTTTAAGTGTATTGTCCAGTGATATTATATTATTTGAATGATGTAACATAAAAGTTATAACATAAGACAGCAAATGATGGTTCTCATCACAATAACATTTGTCATAGGGAGGAATCGAACTCATGACCTCCGGTATAGCAAGCCACTAACCGTTCGATCAATAGACCAGTCATAACAAATTCGATTATTATTCATTCGCGCATTTCATTAAAGATAAACTGTCTGATTCTGTCAAGTTAATCCCGTCAAGAAATTTAAATTAAACTTTTTAATTATAAGCCATAAAAATACGAAATTCTCACATGATGCAAGTAAGTAAGATCTGAGTATGTAGCAGCATGCACCTGCTTACCCTTTTGAATATTAAAGCGAAATCATCCAATATCTCAGCGCCTTCCTACCCTTTACATTTCTTACACTTTGCAAAAACTCGACAGCTTGGAGGACAACGGCTAACCCACACGTCATTCAAAAACTATAACTCTTTAACCCCAAAAACAAAACCAGCGCAATAAAATGACATACAAATAAACCGTCGCAAATCATATCGCAATACACAACCGGTAGTAATTCGACAGGTCTTTGGCCAGCTCTTTCATAAACTCTACCCTACCACGCTTGCCTTTAGTGGGGCGTCCACCTATGCACCTCACTTCATTTAGTTAGAGTAACACTCGCGCGCAGTCCGTCCATTTTAAAAGTATTAATTAAGAAAAGCAAAATGTGTGGGGAAATGGGCAAAGCTGTTTTGAGGGCGCTAACTGGAGCGCTGCTTTGCGGGCTCGTGTCCGACGCGGCGTATTTACAAGTAAGTTGAGCTACATTCTGCTTACAAAGTATTAAAAAACAACGTGTCTAAGCTTAGTGTTTAGTCATAATTTTGAGTAACTTCAATGCAGGGATGTGAACAACTAAGTAACTACCAGAAAATTAGAGAGTAGGATTTTTTTTTTCATTATTGGTTGTTAGAATAGGGGTTCTGGTTTCAGAAAAAAAATAGCATTAATCGTATAATATCAATAAAATTATCGTACTAGAATTGAGCTCACACTGAGAGCTCCGCATGCAAAAAAACACTACCTAGGCGATATGACTGCGTGCTGAAACATTTTCGTGCAAACAAACCGTTATTAAACGCTCCAATCACGTCAAATTTGCGACACTTCATAAAACTATTAAGGGGACAGTTTCCCAACAAATATCGATCAAATAACAGAAAAAAAGAGTGAAAATAGTTTGATATACGGAGGTAATGGTGGTGATTACACGTGGCGGCAGGTCAAACAAATATTGTGCACACATCTGTTCGGGTCAATAATGCTGTTTGTTAAGGCTGCGTTATTTGTTCAGCGACTCTTGTTTTTTTGGTACAATTTGTTATTTTATAGCAAGGGGAACTTGTCTGGACGGTTCGATGTTTATTTGTTTCGGTTTTTACGCCATTTCGAACACGCATACTGGAGAGATTACAGAATAATTATGTAACGTTAGCACAAGTATTTTTGGATAAGATAGAACAATGCTGACATTTAAACTTTTTACTGTAATTTTTTGTATTTAACTCCTATTTTTGTTTTAATTCCAATTCGAAATATGTTAAACTTAATTGGATATCAAAGTTAATTTGTTACTAGTTGTAACTTAGTTAATAATTGTTCCACTTATTGGTGTTCTTGTTAATAATGATTAGTTGGACAAAGTTACAGAAATTTGACGACAAAAACAATATCTACTGGTGAAAACAAACTTGTAGAAACTCTCTGAACATATCAACTGTTTGTTATAAGGTGACAATAGTGGCAAGGACATTAATTAAATGAGTTTTCATATACTTCATGTTATATCGCACATGTATTTATTTAATGTTTTTTTCGTTTTTGCTACTGCGAGTTTTCTTACTTAAGGGTAAGTATGTAAACAGTATAGTAAGTTACGGTATGGTAGTATGTTTGATGCCTGTTTGGTATGTTTTGTCTTTTTGTTTGTTGTATGATTAATTGCAGTAAAAACAGTAAAGTTGTGCTTTCTATTGTGTGTAAAATAAAATTCCGTACATATTGTAGGGCTCTACAAAATAAAGAGCGGTTTTATTAGTAACAATAGCTGTGTACAAACTGTTAACTCTCAAACTACACACTACTACACTATTTCATATTAACGCCCAAATGGAACCGTAATAAAGTTGCCAACTTCCGAATATCTGCATAGTTCAAAGGGCAAAGTTTCCGACAAATGTTTAAAGTACAGTTATTACAATAAAAGGGTGGTCCAGTCGCGACCTTAAAATATCTAGTTGCTATAACTTGGCCCTTCATAAGGGAGAGCTAACTTTTGCAATTTTCCTTTCAGCTGAATCCCCCAGAGGCCGTCAAAGGCGAATTACTGTTGGTTAAATTTACTCTCATTTTCGTTCGCGAGTCTGAGGAAGGCCTGTTTTTTAGTTTTATTTCTTTGATCAAGCCTCTCAAAGTGGAAATTGTTTGAAACTTGGTTTGGTCCAAGAATTAGTATTCACGAGTAATTTTGCAAATTCACACCTTTAAGTGTTTGTGTTACCTTTTTTTTTTCATTTACAACTCACTTTGCCACGATCCTCGAATCGGAAAGATAGACGTTTATAGGGTAACGTTTCATCAAAAGTACGTATGAAAAAACATTACCCTCCTTCTTTGGCAGTCGGGTAAAAAAATCTAAACTTAGATTAAAATATTTTAGAAGTAGTAACGCCATTTGCATTTGAATATTAAATTTCTTTAATTTATAAGGTAATTTGTAAAACTATAGAACAGTGAAGTACTCCGTGCAGTCCCGGCTAAGAATAGGACTGTCCCTTATCTTCCCGTGGGTGTCGTAAAAGGCGACTAAGGGATACATTGGCCAAATATGTAGATAATGTGCCAACGGAATCAAGGTCAGAGAAGGAAAACTCGAAAGAAACCCTGTGCCAACCCGTCTAGCCAGCGTGGCACCAGTAGGCTAAATACCTCCATGAAGAACGCACCAGGAACCAGGCCCCTAGTCCCCGGCAGCCCCACTAGTCCTGGCCACGGTAGCAGCCAGATAAACGGTGGGGCAGGGGGTGCTAAGAATCTCCGGCAGACGCCAGGCTACCACCCCAACCGACCACTGGCCCTGGTAACACATAACGTGCGCACTTTGAGGACAGACGAGAAACTGGTTGAACTGGAAGAAGTATTGAGCAAGTTGTGTTGGGACGTAATAGGTTTGTCGGAAATCCGTAGAGAGGGTGAGGATACGATAACCTTACAGTCCGGTCACTTGTTCTACTTCCGGGAAGGAGACAGAAAGTCCCAAGGTGGTGTCGGGTTCATCGTCCACAAGTCTCTCAAGAACAACATTGTGTCCATCGGAAGTGTGTCGAACAGGGTAGCGTACCTTATACTCAGAATATCCAAGCGGTATTCGCTGAAGGTCATACAGGTCTACGCCCCTACAAGTACACATTCTGATGATGAGGTGGAAGCTGTGTATGAGGACGTAAGTAGAGCCATACACAACACCAAAACACAATATACTGTTGTTATGGGAGATTTCAATGCAAGGCTGGGCTGTAGAAGTGATGGTGAATTGAAAGTGGGGGAATTTGGTTATGGGCAGAGGAACTCCAGGGGACAGAGGCTGGCCGACTTTCTGGAAAAAGAAGGACTCTATATGATGAATTCTTTTTTCCAGAAGCCGCCTCACAGGAAATGGACCTGGATGAGTCCCGACGGTATGACCAAAAATGAGATAGACTTCATCATGAGCAACAAAAAACAGATATTCAATGATGTCTCTGTGATCAATATGGTTAAAACCGGAAGCGATCACCGCATTGTGAGAGGCACATTGAATATCAATGTTCAACTCGAAAGATCGCGTCTGATGAAGTCTACGCTCCGACCGTCTATTGCACATATCGAAAACCCCGAGAACTTTCAACTCGAATTAGCAAATCGCTTCGAATGGCTAGACAGCTGCGCATCGGTGGACGATTTGAATAGCAGGCTGGTAGACACTGTCCGTACGATTGGGGCTAAGTATTTCAAGCCCAACCGTAAAAATAAACCTCAAAAACTATCCGACCACACCCGGAATCTCATGGCTAGTCGACGTTCTATGACGCTCCAAACTTCTGAGGACGCAGAGTCATATAGGCAGCTCAATAGACAGATCTCAAAGTCCTTGCGACGCGATATTCGCTCCTTTAATACGCAGCATATTAAGGAGACGATTGAGCGGAACCAAGGCTCCAAAGTCTTTTCAAGAGACATGTCTATTGGGCAAAGCCAGCTGACGAAGCTGAAGACAGAGGATGGACGCGTAACGTCTGATAAGTCAGAGATACTACGGGAGATAGAGAGGTTCTATGGACAGTTGTATACCTCGGTCTCAGTTGAGCCACCTGGCTCGGAGGGAGACCCAAGAGCCAAGCTAACCCGACACTACACCGAAGACATCCCGGACATCAGCCTGTACGAGATTAGGATAGCTCTCAAGCAGCTTAAAAACAACAAGGCGCCGGGCAAAGATGGAATCACCACAGAGCTTCTGAAAGCGGGCGGATTGCCGGTACTGAAAGTCCTTCAGAAGCTTTTTAGTTCCACCTTGCTCGAGGGCAGAACGCCGGAGGCGTGGAACGGGGGTGTTGTGGTACTTTTCTTCAAGAAAGGTGACAAGACCTTGTTGAAGAACTACAGGCCCATAACACTGCTGAGTCACGTCTATAAGTTGTTTTCGAGAGTTATCACGAATCGTCTTGAACGCAGGCTCGATGACTTCCAGCCTACCGAACAAGCCGGTTTCCGAAAAGGCTATAGTACCATAGACCACATACATACGCTGCGGCAGGTTATACAGAAGACCGAAGAGTATAATCGGCCACTTTGCTTGGCGTTTGTGGACTATGAGAAAGCCTTCGATTCCGTCGAAATTTGGGCAGTCCTTAGGTCTCTCCAGCGGTGCCGTATTGACTATCGGTACGTCGAAGTGTTGAAGTGTTTGTATAGTAACGCCACCATGTCAGTCCGAGTACAGGAGCATTGCACGAAGGAAATCCCTTTAAAAAGAGGAGTACGACAGGGAGATGTCATATCTCCGAAACTGTTCACAGCTGCTCTAGAGGATTCCTTCAAGCTTCTGGAATGGAAAGGACGAGGCATTAATATAAATGGCGAATACATCACTCACCTTCGGTTTGCCGACGACATCGTGGTCATGGCAGAATCGCTGGAAGAACTAGGGCAAATGCTCGGAGACCTCAACAGAGTATCACAACAAGTGGGTCTCAAAATGAACATGGAAAAAACTAAAATTATGTTCAACGTCCATGTTAGACCCACCACAGTCACTGTTGAGAACTGTGCTCTTGAAGTTGTACACGAATACATTTATCTAGGACAGGCAGTCCAGTTAGGTAAGTACAACTTCGAGAGAGAGGTCAGTAGACGGATCCAACTCGGCTGGGCAGCGTTCGGTAAATTGCACAACGTTTTCTCGTCCAAAATACCTCAGTGCCTTAAAACAAAGGTGTACAACCAGTGTGTGTTACCAGTGATGACTTACGGCTCTGAGACGTGGTGCTTCACGAAGGGACTTTTCCACAGGCTCAAAGTCGCTCAGCGAGCTATGGAGAGGGCTATGCTCGGCATTTCTCTGCGGGATCGAATCAGAAATGAGGAGATCCGTAGACGAACGAAAGTCGCCGATATAGCCCGTAGGATTAGCAAGCTGAAGTGGCAATGGGCGGGCCACATAGCGCGAAGATCGGACGGCCGATGGGGCAGAAAAGTTCTGGAGTGGAGACCACGTACCACCAAGCGCAGTGTGGGACGGCCACCTGCCAGATGGACCGACGACCTGGTTAAAACCGCTGGGTTCCGTTGGATGCAGGAGGCAACGAACCGGTCGCGCTGGAGAAATTATGGAGAGGCCTACGTCCAGCAGTGGACTGCTATGGGCTGACATGATGATGATGATGATGTTTCCTCTATGTGACACACCTCTATGGAAATAACGTATGATGGACGTACACTACATACATGACAGACATACACAGTTTAGTTCAAAAGACAATAGACGGTCTAGTTACAGGGGCTTGCATTATTTGTCTATACATTTTTAGAAAATTACTCAAAATTGTATTCATTTGGCTCAAAAGAAAGTTTCCTGAACACTTTTCTCTTTCTTTAAGCCAGAAATTTTTGTTTTAACGCTCATCACATGTTAAGACTATAGGCTGTACAAGGTAGAAAATAGCTTGCTTGTCAAAAGGAGATCACGACACTTGCACAATTGTCAATAGCGAGGTAGTGCGAAATATCAAACATATGTGTTACATAGTTCTTAAACGGAGTCTATATGACGCACACTGCGTTTTAGTCTTCAAAGAAAAAAAAATGAAGGTTATCTTTATCTTGTCTTAAAATGGCGTCGTCAAGAAGTTAGAATGCGTTTGTTTAATCACAAAAATTTAATTTAGTGTTGGTTTCGAAAGAAGCATTGAATCGTCAAAACAAAAAAAAGTCTTCTTATTTAAGTATTTTTGTCCTTAAATGTATTTAGCTACTTATGGTCCTTAAACCTAATTTCAAGCAATAACAATGTGAGTCCAAATAGCTAAATTAGTCCAAGCCGGTACCAATTGTATCCCTACATATATGACGGTAGGCTTTTATGGAACTTTACAATTACAAAATGGTACGTAACTACACAATTTGTTACCAAGGAAGTAAGGTTTGAGTATTGCAAAACGTTGGATTAAGAGTCTGTGGAACGGTCGCTCACGATATTGCAGACTTTCCCTTTAATTGATATTAATATAAACACAATTTACTTTTGCAATATTTTGTTTGCGGGGTATTACATAAATGTAACTAGTTAGGAATAAAGTAGCTATTTTGTTTAACAGTGGTATCACGTTTCTTGTAAGTTTGAACTTATCACACACTAGCTGTTGCCCGCGACTTCGTCCCCTTGGGTAGAAAATATAAATTATAATTTATGCCTGCCCTGTACTTTTACATTTTCTATTGTATTTTCGCTCCTATTAGTCGCAGCGTGATGGTTTATAGTCTAGAGCCTTCCTCGATGAATGGTCTATTCAACACAAAAATAATTTTTCAATTTTTCATTTTCAGATTAGCGCGTTCAAACAAACAAACTCTTCAGCTTTATATATTAGTATAGATTTGAATGTAAGGCAGGTTAAGTACAATCACTATTGTAGATATGGCCCTTGATTATTTCCTACAATGGTTAATATATTTGTATTGATGCCACTAATTAATGAATGAATAGTGAGAAATTGTAATCAGAATATGAGATCAAAAATACAATGTTAGACCTTGCCTTGATCTCTTGGAGGTTGCCGGAAAACATTCGTAGGTTTCTTGTTAGGAATGCGTGTCTTAAATATTTGGTGTTTAATTGTGTTTTGGTGAAGGATACACAAACAAATCCCTTTCGTTACTTCCTGAATCTCGGTACCCAAATTTATTAAATAATACCGATTTATTAAATAAAAATACCGATTGGTCCACTATTTTATTATCTTGTTGTTCATTAACTGGCCTGAGTGAGAATTTTCACTA
Organism: Trichoplusia ni; assembly: GCF_003590095.1. NCBI lineage: Eukaryota > Metazoa > Arthropoda > Insecta > Lepidoptera > Noctuidae > Trichoplusia > Trichoplusia ni. The sequence goes on along the minus strand of NC_039479.1, from coordinate 20,929,446 downwards.
ACGCAAAGTGGATCGGAGCAGATCGCAAAATAGGCAATGAATCTCCACGCTACATTTGTAAAAATAAATATTCTCAAAAGCATGGTAAACATTGCGATTAGTCAAAAATGCAGCTTAAAACAGAGGAAAAGCACCCTTAATCTATATCTATACTAATATATAAAGCTGAAGAGTTTGTTTGTTTGTTTGTTTGAACGCGCTAATCTCAGGAACTACTGGTCCAAATTGAAAAATTCTTTTTGTGTTGAATAGACCATTCATCGAGGAAGGCTTTAGGCTATAAACCATCACGCTGCGACTAATATCAGCGAAGTTACAAGGGAAAATGTGAAAAAAAAACAGGGCAGGTATAAATCATAACTTATATATTCTACCCACGGGGACGAAGTCGCGGGCAACAGCTAGTATAAAAATATAAGGTTCGTTATATTGCATCACATTTGATCGGTTGGTGCTTAAGGGAACGTTCAAACAACTGACCGTAATAGCCGTCTATAAGGAAGCTAAAGTTCGAGACAGTGGACTTATCACTAGTTGCGTAATAGTATTAGAGTTATTGTTATGTAATAAAACTATGTAACAATGACTTATGATAGCTAAATAGGTTACTTTTATTCTTCACTTGAATAAGGTTTCATATGTTTTTTTTCATACCCCGCACCCTTCTTGGCATTAAGTTCTTTTATCGCGCATGCGTAAAAAAATTAAGTCACATGCGTAAAGATGTTTAAACTCAGAACAAGTATTCGTGGATTTTTAATTAATGCTTGTTCATACCATAGTTTTGAATATAGAACACGCCACTGTCTCTACGTGATTTTGTACTTCTTAATATAGTTTGCTATATCTAAGTGCAAAATACATTATTGGACCAATACCTAAAGGGTTTTGTGTACAAATATTGCAAAACCTTAAGTTACACCGAACCAAGTTAGTAAAAGGACTTTGGCTTATAGATACAGTCAGCAACAAAATTCGGTTATCGTAATTGGATTTACAAAGTGACAGTATTTCTCCGTGACATGTACTAAGTGTCAAACCCATTTACCTATTACCATAACAGTTACTCAAATAATAAACTTATGGAGTAGAAGCAAGTTAAAGAAGTAACTTACGGAGTTTCTTGCCAGTTCTACTTTATATTAAATTATACTTTAAAATTTCGTATTTAAAACCGTTACATTTGTAGCAAATCATATTTGTAAAGCATCTTCTTTAGAGTTCATGAAATTAGAAGTTTATTTAGAAAATCTATTTTGTTACCGACTTTTGTTGCTGATAGTACTAGGTAGATCAAAAGGTAGGCACTTTCGGTGCTACTGCGCAACTCCGGGCGTCCGTGACAACGCGCATGCGTGCGATCCCCTCTCACCAACGAGCGGCGCGGGCGCAGGCGATGGCGAAATGAACACGTTTGGATTTAGATAAAATATTGTTTAGATTTATTGGGTTTATTGGAGACAGATTTAAACTCTTTGCCACAACACCATCTACACAGTCTCAAACTCAGTAGGGCTTGTATTATAAGTACTAGATAAATGATAAAAAGAATAAAATCGAAAATCAAAAGATTTTATTTCAAGTAGGCCGTTTCAAAACGATACAATATGGAGTCTAGGTTCACGATTACAAAATGTCATTCTTATGGAGAAGACCCGGTTGAATCTCAATGAAAAATACATAGTATACATATTTCTAAATACAATATTTTACTTAAATATCACATAACAGATAATCGTGCTTATCATACAAACATTCGTCTTGATTAACCTTTTTCTTCTATTAAATAGTCAAAGCATTAATTAAATACACATTTTATTACAGATATTTGAATAATTTCCTACAAGGGGACAATGACCTGTTCTCGATAGAATACATTATCATTAATTAAAGCAATTGCTTATTGCAAGTTTGCCGTTGCATATTAAAACTTACTAAGAAAGTGAATTGATAAATATTTACAAAACATTTAGAAGCCGTTACCATATGTTCTTATGTGACTTCTGCATTATGGAACTTAATCCTTGTGTCGCGGGGAGTTTCAAAGACACCCAGATTCGAAGAAGTATCTGTGACACGTTGCGCTCAGTGAGTTTGTCGACGTGATCTCAATTACTCGGCTATAGGAGTATATTATGTGCATTCAAATAAAATGAAGTAATCAAAATCTTCATGACATTTATGCTGAGCTTAATATATATATTTTTTTGCAATCAGAGAATTTTAATAAATGTCATAACATGTGTATAGTTTTTATAACGTTCAATAGTTTACTAATACTATAATGACAATAATCGAATCGAATTGATAGTAATCGAATGTCTCAATAAAAGTTTGTTTTTTGTTTTTCCGAAAACATGCAAAACCAATCACAACAGTCCTCAATGACACCATTAAGCACAATCATAAAAACTATAACATTTAAAAGCTTATGTAAGAGAATGATACACATACACATGTTGCGTGTAAAAACCGGAACGGTGTCACGGCCGGCCGTTGAATCTGGTTCTCGGCTTATGTAACTTCACTTTCGTTCTGTCATCAATTAATCTTGACTTGTAGAAAGGTTATGATACGATTTTGGTAGTTATTATTTCATTTTAAAGCTATTATTTTGTAATGTAGGTCTGTTTATAATATGTTACATACGATAATGATTTCTCGAAAAATGCCCTAGTTTTTTTTACGGCATATTTCTATGAAAAAACGCTCTAGATTTACTAAAAAATTTGTGTTATTTAGTTCAAATATACTGAATATAGTATGTCAATTAGTATTTTAGCTCTCTGTTTTTTGTTTGAAAATAAAACGTTACTGTAAAAACTAAAATTTTAATAATGTAATTGAATACCCTTTATAAAAATACATTCCAATATACAATGGCAAGGTTATTACATGCCAGTCTACTTATTCTGATTTTAACAGAGCTACGGAACCTAACACAGTATTTTAGCATTTTGCACAAGTAACGAGAACATTAACACGTTCTCGTTGGACTGATTTATTATGCGATGGCGCCAGCGACGGAGCTTCATTCACCAGATCTATTTCATTCGTTCATCTCTTTAAAACAGTTCAAAGCTCTCCTGAATGAATGGCAAATTAATCAATCGGTTTCCTGGTTGGTTATTTTTTTTATTAATAAACAAAACACGATCGCTGAATGTTGAAAGCAATTGGATTCAAATGTTTCGAATATTGGTAAACAAAACACAATCACTTTAAGTTGTTTATGTGAGGTTCAATGTTCATCCTTCCAAACTTTTTCTTTCTCTGATTTAAAAACAATTTATAACTGGATAGTTTTACAATCATGTTCGATGTTTGCGTCACTTAATGATAACATGGAAGTGAAAACTTATTTGGTAATATTGCTTTTTATAAAACAGCTCTAAGAATCAACTTATGTCAAAGTGACCGTTTTCAACCCACTTCAAAAACGAAGAGGTTCTCAATTCGTATTTTTTATGCTTGTTACCTTAGAACTTTGAACTACATGAACCAGTTATGTCGGTTCTTTTTTCATTTAAAGTGAAATAACTGTCATTTGATCCCATCATAAATTCACCAACTTTTGCTCAGTAGTTTTCTATTTGATGTCCATTTTACGTTTTTATGTCTACCATAACTTATTATAAACCAAGTCTCATATTCCATTTCTTTCCAGCAATACGACCCATATGAGGTCCACTACGAGCAGGCAGTGGTCCGGCCGAAGCCGCTTCGGGAGCACGAGAAGCCACAAGACCTGCGCAACGTCCCCGGCACGCCCGGCGTCGACTTCCCGATATACCACTCCGTGCCAGACACTGGGTTTTCATGCGATCACGTGCCAGTCAGACCTGGCATGTACGCTAACGTGGAGACTGGATGCCAGGTATTTGACATTTATTTGTAGAGTTGTTGGTGTCATGTTGTCTTTCAGATGATGTCACATTTATTGTCACGATTTGTATGTCCTTAAACCTGTATTTTGGATGAATTTAAGAGCATTACATATAATTCAGTTTTGGTATCATATTCAAATTTTATTAAAATTTGCATTCCATAATGTATGTTCTGCAGATAAAATAATAAGCTTATAGCTAGGTACAATTATGGAACCTTTAGCCACAGGCATATTGTGATAATTCATCAAATTTTTTGTTAAAAAAAATTTGCAAAATTTTCTTCTTTCATAGTTTTAGCAGTTTAAAATTAACGTTTTAAAATAATTGTACGACTACTGTTCGGATCTAAAAACAACCAAACAAGTTTCTTTTGGAAGCTAGCAACAAATCTCTGGAGGAAAACTTTGCAAGGGAATTGTGTAAAACAAATAGAAATATCCAGACTTTGCATACATTCGAGCATAAAGGAAAAATAAACCTTGTCTTTAATAAACCAGTATATTTACAACAAGTGAAATTCATTTGGAAACTGACGTCACTTCCGCAACTGTAACTGGCGTTAGGTTACCAGAAATATAATTCGATCACTCTTACATCGTAATTCATTGACTGGCCAGTTAGTCTAGTAGTTAGTGGCCTTACTTGCTGTTCGTGGGTTTGATTTCCACCCAGGACAAATGTTTGTGTGATGAGCACGATAATGTTATTCTGTGTCTGGGAGTAATTTTCTATATTAAAATAAATAAATAAATGCGGACAACATCACATACATTGTCCTGAACCCAAATTAAGTTGCCAAAGCACTTGTGTTATGGAATTCAGATACAACGAAGGTACCCCAAACACCTAGACCCGAGGCAATGTAGAAATGTGATTTTTACATTGACCCGACCGGGGATCGAACCCGGGATCTCAGAGCTAGCGACACCTTGAAACCGGAGCGTACGCCACTCGACCACGGAGGTCGTCAAATAATATTGCGTCTTCATTTAGAAATATATAAGTAACTTTACCAGTTTCTAGTATTCACAATACAAGCTGCACAGTTTGATACTAAATTGCATTGTGTAAAAGTTGTGGAATATTTTATTACTATAATTTACACAACCAATCATATGAACCAATCGGGATCATCAATATTCAATAAATGATATGAAAGCAAGAATTGAATTTAATGGTGCCTAAAATGAATTTTACATAATGCAGGCTATACTAGTCAATCATTTTCGTATCACTTAATTACAGCCTCCAGGCATTGTGTTAAAACAACTGATGATAGTTCGATTATGATTTCAGAGTCATAATCACTATTATTTTGATATTTGTTCCAGGAAAATACGATATTATCAAAGCTATATATTTTTGAGATGTTATGGTATTGTTATATGGGTTCTAAGAATTGTTGTTGCGTCTAAACATAATTGGATTTGTTTTATTTGCAAATTCGTTTATTCTAAGCGTTTTTCTTTCATTTTACCTTCAGAAATCATATTGTGTCTGTACTTTGACCTCTAATGTCCACTACTTTGTGAGAACAGGACAGAAAGATTAATTGAAGTAGCAGCACTTCACTCTTACAAAGAAATTAGACCATTTATTACATTGTACTATAGGCTTTTATCACATCATTCTCATAGAAGGCAGTTGGCAGTTTTTGACAGTTGCTTTTGAAATGCGTCTCCTATGCATGGTCATTCCATTTAATACGCAAGTTTAGTCTAACTTTCTATACAACATCCAGCCAGTCATGAAAGTTAAATATTGTTAATTTATTCAACCCATTTATTGACGATCAGGTATATTCGCCATGTTGTTTGTTCCGAACTAATTTGAATAAGGAAGACTGTAGTTTCTAAAAAGTTCCGAATCGAGATCCATTATCTGACTGTTTCAAAACTATCCAAAGCTTACTGACCACATAGAAAGTTGAAAGAGTTTTCAAATTAAAAAGGTTTGTAGCAAGAATTTTAAAATAGAATGAAGGTTTTAATTATGCTATTGAAAAAGCCAGGCATCCCATATTTTATGGTAAAACACTTACTGAGCTTCGAATTAAAATGCGCTTCACATTTGCGACCCCATATTTCTCCAGTAAATTCATTAAAGCAATGTTGTAGCTCCATGCTGTGACGGCGATCACAAAGTGCATTCCAGATTTAATTTGTTCGTCCACACAGCTCTCTGTTATGTTAGGTATTTTAATATAGAGTATCTTAATTTGATTTAACGATTTCTGTGGGATGAAATTTGATTACTGGAGAAATGTTTCTTCTTAATCAATAACCAGTGTTGACTTAGCGTGGTGATGAATGCTTGGTAAATAATAAATAATAAATAAATAATAAATAAATAAATATTCCACAACTCTCACACAACGCCATCTAGTCTCAAACTAAGCAGAGCTTGTATTATGAGTACTAGACAACTGATAAACATACTTATATATTTCTATATACATACATAATATAGATAAATTACACCCAGACACAGAACAAATGATCGTGCACATCACATAAACATTTGCCCTGGGTGGGAATCGAACCCACGACCTCCGGTATAGCAGTCAGGGTCACTAACCACTAGACCAACAGGTCCGTCAATGCCTATGTAAAGCAATTATACCATGGTATCATGCATTCATTTACATTTGAGTTGCGTAGATCACTTCTTTTTTATTAAACTTTTAGAACAGTATCGAAGAACCTACTTTGATCTTCGAGTATGACTTTGACTATGTTTTATCTTTAAATTGCTATATGATTAAATTTTTCGTTTTCAATAACTAGATATATCATGTTAACAAGACTAAAACAGCTTCATTTCGAAAATACGAAAGTGAATTTAATTTTGTTATCAACATCACGCATACCTCCTCGTAAATCGTAGGTAGTAAATTCAATAAAGCGCCATTGGCATGAATATATGGAATTATCGGATAGTTTAGATGACGCTAAGTCTAATGATAGATGGGATAGCGTGGAGATTGAAGCCCTGAATCCAGCGGGATAATAGTTCGACTGATTTATGGCATGCCCTCTGTTATTAGCTATATTATACAGCATGGAGACACTAGATGTCGCCGCTACCTACTTATATTTGTGTAGGCAATGTCTAAATATCGATAAAAGCAGAAAAATTGTCATTAATGTGTATCTAAGTTAGCTTTGTTCGTTTTTTGTTAGAGTTCTTGTGAACTATTGATGACTTTAAATTGCTGTGCAGATACTAATATTACTAATACTAATACTGTCATGCCCTGAAATTAGTAGAGCAAATATTAAATTTATAATATTCTTAAATTTGATATATCGTCGTATGGATATGCCTAGGAATCGTAGGCACGGCGATCTCGAAAAGTTTATGGAGTATAATCTGATAAGGCACTTTTTTATCTTCTATCTATACTAATATATAAAGCTGAAGAGTTTGTTTGTTTGTTTGAACGCGCTTATCTCAGGAACTACGGGTCCAAATTGAAAAAATCTTTTTGTGTGGAATAGACCATTCATCGAGGAAGGCTTTAGGTTATAAACAATCACGCTGCGACTAATAGGAGCGAAGATACAATGGAAAATGTGAAAAAAAAACAGGGCAGGTATAAATCATAACTTATATCTTCTACCCACGGGGACGAAGTCGCGGGCAACAGCTAGTTATTTATATATTTTATATAGTAAAGGTCCAAAAGTTCCTGATTTAGACTTACATTTTGTTCAAAATAAATTTTCTCTCACCTCCAGTTGCATTATGGCTCAGAATGCACACAAAAAGTTCCTAGACACACCAATTCTCACAGTTCGTATGTACTCCATACAAGCTTTACTATGCATAAAGGAGCAGCATTTCAAAGCTGTCTGACTAATAGAGTGTCAATCTGTTGCATGACGTCACAAAGCAGCATCGCTGGGAGCTTATTATGCGTCTAGACCACGCGGCGCCAGTTCCCGACACTTCTAAACTATTTAGCAATATCGAGACTGGAGTTCTAGATGAGGAATATTCTGTTTATATTCGTTACAAGATATGATATTAAACCCGTTATATCAAACGCAAGTGCAATTAGGTCAATGTGTAGAGGAGAATGTTGTTCAATCGTATGAGTAACATTTTTGTAAATATTCGCCATATTCCTCTAATTATGAACTCATTTATTCTGTAAGATTCGGGTAAATCATTACTTTCAGATGTTTTTTTTGAGGACACTAGATTCGACACTAAAAAAACTCAATTCTTTAAATTTAAAGAAAAAAGAATAACGTTATAGGAATATGTAACAATAAAGTTATCTAAATAATGTTAGTTCATTTAATAACACAAACTATTTATTCATGAAAAACATTTATAACGCAATAAATACAAACTAACATAGCATTAAACTCACTAATTAATGTTAATGCAAAGCTGCTTTCCCATTTCGAATAAATATTTAAACATGCAAACACTTCCTAATTAATAAGGACACCATTGAAAAACAAAAGCGGGTCACGAAAGGGCCCCACGAAAGGGCTCCGCCGAAGGGCCCCGCAGAGGGCCCTGCCGAAGGGCACAGTTGTTTACTATTACATCTTTTGTTGTCGCTACCTCCGATTATGGAAACAACGGTTCATGGTAAAGAAAAACGAAATCTGCTGCCTTCTGCGCTTAATAATGAAATATATTAATTACTTTCATTTACATATTATTTGACCTTATAATTTCAATGATTTCAGTAGAAGACTAGGCTGGTGGTAAACTAGAATCTAAAAAGAAAACGAAAAGTATAAAATATACATCAAGCATGCTGACCAACGGTAAGGTTTTTTGGAATGGTATATCCTCGAATATTCCTGGAATATTCTTCGAATCGTACTCACATATCACTCTGCTGTGAAAACCTTTTCACAAATACATCGAAACGAAAATGAATCACTATGATTGGGTTTGAATTAAGATTTTCTCACATTTTTTACTTCACTTATTGTCCTTACCTTCAATAATAAAAAAATACATAAAAGAGAAAATAAATAATGGTATTTTGTATTTAGACTCGTACGTTTTTTGTTTTCAATCAACTTGTCTATTTGTCTTCTATGCTCGGAGTCTCTACCTTTAGTTAAAGGTCTGACGTATGTTGTTAAATGCCAATGATATTATTACGTGTAGGCGTTTCCCTATGGGAAATATACAATTATCGGACACGTGTATTGTGTTTATCTAAAATATAGATTTTTCTTCATGTATTTTGAAAGTTACTCTCTACAATCAACTTATTAATATGGAATTTTCCTTGGTCAAAGAATGTATTGACATTACTCAGTATTTGCTTTCGGAGAGTTTTTTTCTAACTCTTAATTAATTAGCATTTATAAAAATACTTAAGATTAAATGATATCTAGAAGATTAATTAAGATTTTTTCTTACTTTTGTGTAAGCACAAAATGAACTTTTATTATCAAATATTTAGATGACACTGCACCACAATTTTTTTTTGTCGAATTGATAATAATTTTTGTCTCTCCTTTTTTTCTGTCTTTTCATCATGATAATAAACTTGCACTCGATACAACACAAAATATAAAACAAAATTAACCTTTCAGCATATACGATCAAGAGCATACACATACAAGTCCAGTGTATATCAACTAAACTTTTCTCATTTACAACATGTGTTGTCGACCGATTTATGATGCAAGATTCAACGGCAATTCCCTTGCAATCTGGGAGATGGTCATTCTAGTACTGTAGCTTCGTACATTGGGTATCCAATACGTATCTATGCAGCTACGACTTGTATCTTGGTCTTGATTGGAAGCTTGATGAAATGTTATTCGTGGATAGGATTGGTAGGAAGGGTGCGTCTGTCTTCTGTATTTAGAGCAAATAAGATTGTACTGTGAGATGGCATAGAGCGACGGCATGCGAAATGTTTAAAACTCATTATGTTGTCTGCATTTAGTTAGATGTAAAATAATATGTATTTAATTATGTTTATGTTTAAATAAATGTTTTTTTTTTGTAAAGATAGTAAGGTTAGAAGAAAACTTAAAATTAACCGAAATAATATTAATATATCAATACTTCTTAAAAGTTTTCCAGAAAAAGAATATCCCATACAAGGGCGGCAGGTTATTTTAGAATTTTCTTTTAAATTTAATTTCTAAAAAACCTTTGAGTTTCTACTCCATTATACAGTATTGGTAATACAGATGTTTCAACGTAATTCGTAATACGGAGTTCGTTAAGCAAATTAAATAAGTTTGAAGTTCGAGTGACCTTGAGGTGACCCCATAACTCTTAGGGCCTGGTAATTTTAACTTGTTATTTGAATCACGTTATAATGCTCACGAAATTAATATAACTTTCTCTTGCTGTGCGACAAAAAATGCTTTTTTTGCCAACGCTTGGCTTATTAATAGCGGTTCAATATCGTATTCGGTCTAAAAAAATGCCAGATGAACCAGACTGCCAGAGAGAAACATAAAAAAGTGGATATGTCATTGAGTTGCTTAAACCAAACATATAATTTCCTTTTATCAAGAATTTTGTATTGCCTTCGATACTGTCATTTTATCTATAAGGATCCTAACACCGTGTTCAACTTGGTCGCAGTTAAGTAATAGTGTTGCAGGTTTAAATCAAGACAGTGCTCTAGACTGCACAGCACGACTTTCCTTCAAAACGTGGTAGAAAATACCTGGAGCCATTGAATTCTTTATCCTATCAATATTAGACACGTGAAAATGTGTTTAGGTTGATGTCTGTTCTTCCACGCTAAAAACACTAAACGGCTTTGGATGAAATTTGATACACAATTCACACCCTAGATTAATATATGGGGTTTTAGTTTTTATGTTCCCGTGAGATCATTTTCTATTTGTACTGATTCGAGCTGCTGGCAATAGCTAGATAAAAATATGATTATTTATTATCTTCTTTTGTTCCAGGCTTACCACGTATGCCATGATGGTCGTGAGGGCAACCAGGGAGCTTCGTTCCTGTGCACCAACGGCACGCTGTTCGACCAGGCCAAGTTCGCGTGCGATTGGTGGTACAACGTCGACTGCTCTAAGGCTACCGTGCTCTACAAGTTTGTATATTTTCTGTACCTTAAGACTATCTAAAATTATTTTAGATCTATGTTCATCAAAATAAGGACGAAGATGCTTTACAAATGAAGTTGGACGTGTGGATTGAACTGGGGTAAAACCTGAGTAAAATAAAAATAAAATATACTACCGAAATTTACAAAAAAGAAACTATTTGCGAAAAAAATTAGTATCGTTTTTGGACTTTGCTTATAATTCGATCGAGTACTGAAACAGAGCAAGTGACAGATGTTCAAGGGCATCTCAAAGTCAATTTGATTTTCCCTATTAGGTTTGTAGTAAGTAATATCAGGTATTGGGTATTTCGAAATCAAGAGAAGTCATTATAAGAAGAACTGGGCCTTTTGTTTTGTTTCTTCACCTTCAAATATGATTATTAATAATGGTAACAGTATCTTCTATAATAACATTATACGAAAACTACTAGGCTGCAAAATGTTGATCAGAGCTATCCCCGGAGATAGTTTATTGGGTTATGTATAGCAAAGCCCGAGTCGGTTGATAGTCCAAATACGTCCAAAATCAATTACAGACGTATGTGGACTGTGGGACTATATTTGGACTAAAAACTGTTAGCGGGCCTGTTGAAATATGGTTGGGAATGCACTAGTCTATGTAGAATAGAAATTCAGTATAGGTTATATTTGAAGATTAAATATCATGTCTAGAATATAAAGTTCAAACTTGTGTTTTTCTTGTATTGGATATTACGTAAATAGTACATTTTCCATTATCCTTACTGTCTGTCGAAAAGCAATATTTTTCATGACTTTTTGTTCATATTTATGAAGGAGTAACATAACAACTCTCGTATTTACACGTAAAAATCACTGCTCAATTTAATGGTGGGAATAAAATACGATTTTTTTAATCCAATTTCAGGTTGAACGCCGATCCCCACCACAACCCATTCGTACCTAAACCGAAACCCCATGAAGAGGAAGCTCCTCAAGCCCACTACGATCCCCACGGACAACACGTTCCCGAGGTCGAAGACGTGCGCTACGTCCAGCATGCCCAGCAAGCTCCACAAGGCATCTACTATAGAAAGTACTAGAGAGTAGGAGACGAACAAATCTTGCCATTTTTGTATAAAAATATCACCTTATTCGGTAAAATAGTTACCAAGAACGTAATATATAGAAGTGAATCCTAAAATGTGATTTATAAAACTAAAAATTCACAAACATGCCAACTTGAACCTTAATTTGTAAGAATCATAACACATTTTCGAAAATCATACATTCATGCACTCACATTCGGTACTGCAGAAGTAATTTATATTATTTAAATATTAAAATGCTTTTTCATACCGTTTATTCTTACATTTCACAAAGGTTTTTTGAATTGAGAACTTAATTGTATCACGCTAAAGTTCGTTGGTATTAGAAATTATGCTAATACTGGCCAGTGATAAGATCTTGGCTGCCATATTTAAAATGATACTATTTTTAAAACTCAACCGATCAATCAAAACGATCTCAAAAAAGAATAAAATGTCTTTAGTTTTTTCGTGTTTTAAGAAACAAACGCTGTTATAATTTTGTGTTGAGTTCTATTCAACCGTACATTATGTTAATTTATAAAAGGAAAATAAATTAAAACTCAATTGAAATTCAAAGTGAACTAAAAATATACTGAAGAAGCATCAATTTGAATAATGTTTATTTTTCGTAAAATATGGCAGTTTCTTGATCTTAAATTTCATTATTCAAAAAACGAATATCATTGCCGCCATCATTTCACAATTATATTCATACTCCTTGCATTACACATTCATTTTTTTCATAAGATTAAAATAAATCAACTTTGGTAGATAAGAATAATTTGTAACATATTTTTTTTTAGAATTAAAAATCTTCTTTTATTTAAATGTGTGTTTTATTTTCATTTTGATACGGTTTAGATTTGAATTCGTCTTAGCTGGTGAAGTACGAAACCTGATGTCATCCACCTACTATAAGGTCTACCTTACAATTATTACTATATTTTAAACCACTTACTAAATAATTTGCTCCTTGAGTTGCGGGGTGTTTCACAATTGCTTGTCTTTCGGAGAAAAATCACTGTGGGTTTGGTGTGGTGATCTCAACTGCTCAATGTAATAATAGGCGCCGGTTAAAACCGTGTATTGCACCTTCTTGCTTTAGGAGGTGATGTGGTAGAAATTTAATACGTATGTTCCGGATTTGTTTAAATTTTAGAGAAAAATTGTCTACACAAGATTTTTCAAAGAAGATACCATATAAAGTACCTAAGCGATAAATTGTCTGCAGTCAAAAGCTCCATCTCAGTTTGATAGGTCTTACCGTATAAAATACTGGTCCATTTCTTTTTGAATTCAACACAGTGAGATAGACAAAAGCATCTTTCAAAGCTATCTTTGCAATTTCTCCTCATCGAGGGTCTTTGACCTTTTAGTACAAGACAAATAACCTAGTAACCGAAAGTACATAAAAACTGGTCAAATGCGATTCGGATTCACGGCATTAAAGGTTCCGTAATGAAAAACAATTTTGCAACAAAAACTTTTCAACCATCAAATTTAGGGAGGTCCTCTCTGTTATTGAACAACGATTTTAAATTATTTCGTTGTGTATAGCGTCAACGGAAGTTCATGAGATAAACTCTGGTGACTGATAAACGGATGGGTGGAGAGACGGGCAGACGAACAGACTTCAGTGCCTTAACAATGTATCGTTGTAAGGTTCTGTTTTTACCCTATAAGTTCAGAATCCAAAAAGGATAGAATAGCAAGTAACTCCACACGATGAGATCTTGTTAGAATTAAACTAAACACAAATATCGAAATAATTAATGACAATCTGGACATGAATATATTAACCTAATTTAGATGCGTCAAGTGTTACAAATTAGATACACTCGCGGTTACCTGACGCTTGATTGGACACTCGACATATCGAAATTAATACTCCAAAATTAATCTATTGATACTTATCATGTTCTTGGTTAATTCAAATATGTATATACAGATTGAAATGTGGATATTACCATATTATTATTACGTTTCCTGATCAAGCGAAGTTCACAATTTAAACATCGCTTCCGTTCATGAAATTAAGTCAATCAGTATTTTTTGCAATAAATTACGAAGACTATGGAATGAAATAAACCTCAAACATGACTCAAACTTGCAACTTCGGGTTGAAAGTACTAGATGTTTTGCCAACTAAGCCACCGGGGTCACTGAACAAGAGTAAAAATTTGTCCATTGTATCTTGAGAGGTCTTATGGGGATGTTGATAAAAATGGCTTTCTTGAAAGATCATGGAACTTGGTACTTTAAGGTAAACCAATTTCGTATGGTTACAAATATGCTTATTAATTATAACAAGAGGCATACATATTTGTAATGATACGTGGGCAGACTGGAAAATTATATAAATTCAATACATTTTCAGACCAGACATAACTTGCTTGTTTATTTTGGAATAAATAAAAAACAATGTTTTTTCTTGAATTTCAATCCATACGTAAACAAAAGGGGGAACATAAAATATATATTTTCGTATCTTATAAAAAAACCATTGTTTTACTGTTAAAGAAATATGCAGCTGAAAGAAATCATGTGTATCGTAGAATATTCCGGTAAAGACGGACAGACGTTCGTTTGGTAATTGACAGGTAACAATGAGTTGGTAAAGTTGTAGTCTTTTTTTTGTTTCAGATACAGACTATAGATTTTTATTATGTTTTTGTGTGGTGAGATTTTTTAGTTTGATGAATGGATTGAAATGCTTATTATTGCAGAATCAATCCCCGTGGTATCAAATTTCCTGTAAATTAGCAAAGATTATAATGATTTAATTCTACTAGAAGCATATCTCTACATTCCTTGAGCATTGTTAGCTAGTAGATCGACTTCTTTTTTTGTAACTGCTGCTTTGAATGCCTTAGACATATTAAGCTTCCGCTTAATGTAAGTATAATAAAGTAAAGAAAAATCTCCAGTATTCAATAAAAAATGAAAAGATAATCTTCAAAACAAAATAAATAAAACAGTTTCTATTTATTAACGCTTTTTTACCAGTTAACTTGGCTCTTTTTCACCAAGTACCCGAGCCCCAAATTATATGCTATCAGCTCCATAATTTTCAATTTTCTGAGATCGTTTGAAGTATAAATTATTTGTAATTTAACAACTTCCTCGTATAAAAGTCGAGGCTTTAGAACAAAATAATATTAAGAGTTTTTGAGAGCATGTTCACTTTTTGGGTCGTTGGCGCTGGCATAAGATCGTAAAGATTGGGGTAATAGGGATATAGATTAGACAAAGAAGTAAAATATGCAGCAATACGTTCATTTTTATAACGTCCGTTTTTATAAAAGTAAGTTTTTTTTTCCGTGTCATGATTTTTAATTTACTTGCTTACCATGCACTGTATTACAATATAAGTGCCATCTATGATTTTCGTTTAAGGATAACTTGGTTTATAGAGAAGCTTACAATTAAAACTGTTCAAATAATCGTTAACTAACTGCAAGGGAAAAGGCACGACATGAAAATAGTTTCAGTTTTCACAAACAAAATTATAAATTAATATTAATTTAGGCAAACAATACTATCAGTAATTATGTCGCGTATTTTAATTACCTTATTGTATGACAATAGATAACAAAACATCCGTAAACAAGAATAAAAAGGTTGATTAAAACAAAGACCTCATTAGCAGTGTTCATGTCCCCCGCTGGCGAAACACCGTCACTGCTTTCGAAGTTTTAATAAAATTAATTTAATTTATTATCATTTCGACTGTTTGGTGCAAGCGAGGAATACGTTAACAAGCGAATTTTAATGAAATGCCTACGGCGGGATGTTGTGGCGACTTTCAACTGTTGATGTTCTGTAAATGCAACTTGTGTAACGACATTCAATTACTTCGTCACATTTTGTTAGAAGATTCAGTTGACAAGTACCTATAATTCTGGTGAAAAGTTAGCAGGTAGTAAGCATGACGGAATGGTAGATTTTTTTTCGACGTACTCGAAAAATGTGCAACGGCTGACTCCGTCATATCCAAGAAGCCGGTTATATCCAAGAAATTTTCAGTCACTCAACGATGGGGTGTAGGAGAGGCAACAAGTATATATGATAAAGTGGATGTATTTTTATGGTCCATATAACATGTCAAAAAAACAGTGATGATATTTAACTACTAATGTTGGTTTAACCATGCAAGGCACAAAAAAATTGTGAAGTTTATGTATGGGATCGAAATTCATGAGGTTCTAAAAACCAGTAAGATAGGTCTGTATAATCACTTTGCTCAGTGCGAAACTGCTAATCGGTGTTATCCTTTGTATAATGTAAAGTGAATGACTTAAAGTTAGTAAAATAGCTTTAGCTTTTCAAATATCTATAAGGAAATTTAGTTTGACCTAAATGCAAATAACCTAAGTCTCGGCAAGCATGTTAATTTATTTCAGGCATATCACCGGCCATGTTGAGAATATAGTGCCGGGATTAGCTAAGCGGTCGGACGCTTGGCCAGATTGCGGCTGCGATTACTAGTTCAATGAGTTTGAAACAACTTTTGCAATAATCCACAAAACTATATTTGCATGTGGAAGTAGATGTGTGTACCTGTCTATATTGTGGGCTAATGTATAAACTGCTGAACCTATACCTATAAACTTTGAAGAGGAAAAATTGTATACCGATCATGTCTTGGAACTGGTTTTTGTCGTGACAAACAATTTTTTTTAGAAAGCTGACATGATTAAAAACTTTTTAGTAGTATGTGCATGCTAACAGTAGCGACTAAATATAAATATAAGATTTGATATTCAATTCCGAACTTTCCATTTGAAATGACGAAGGAAATAAGAACTGTCAAACGGAAAACCTGATTAAGGATTAAGTAGAAAATGTCAGATTCAACGAAATCCACTTCACTTTGTATTCAGTCAATTCCTTATCGTTTATGAAGACGTCGTACGTGCAACATGCCTCTTGGAAACTCAGCGGGAGTATTGGTTCGTCCAATTTAGTTTGACACCTTAAGTTTGCCGCGTAATGCCGATACAAGCCGGATCCTAGCGCTGGGGATAGACTGGGAATTGTTTGTTTATAGTTTAAGCTTTCAGTTATCGCTCTTACATGAATCTCTCAATCTTTGCTTTGCAGGTTTGAATTTGAATTAAATAATCTCAATTTTTGGTTGATCTCTATTGAGTCGAAAGGAACAGCTAGGGTTATTAATAAATATATGTTTTATTCAAAATGTCACACACAATGTTTTTCTAAATTAGGTTTAAACAACATTTTGTTAAAGTTACTATCTATCTGTCATAATCAGTACCTGTCAGAAAATTATTTTTTTATATACTTACCTTAGACATTTTCGGATTCACCCATCTCAAAAGTAATGTAATAAAACGATAAAAGTAAAGAAGATCAATTATTTTTCCACGTTATTTAAAAGACTCAAAAATCGCCATCCCTTTTTGCCCCATCTTAAAAAGTACTTCCTTTCAAGAAGACTTTGCCCATCTGTACCAAACCTTAAGCTTGGCTCGGGAGGAGGGGTCTCAGCGAACTGGTAACGTGAGCCCACGTCAGACACATGTCGCTTGCGCTCGTTTCCGTAGCTTTATTGCAAAACTATAAGCGGGGCTGCGGCTTCGATAGACAGCCCTTGTTTGCAGTCAATAGAGATATGGGAACAAAATGTAAAACTAGTTTACATGTTACTTACAGTTAATTACGGTTTGTTGTGCTTTCATAGCTGATTGGTTTTAGTTGGAAATTGTTTTCCTTGGGAATTTGTTACAGGTTAATTATGTTGCGTTAGGTTTTCGCTATTTTTTTTTTGTAACTGCTGTTGGAAGATCTTAATTTCTCTTCTCCATTTTCTCTCTTACATCCTATTTATAGGACACAGCCAGAAGTCCTGATAGAATCAAGACACGGTGCTAGTCATTAACAGTTCCATAGTAGGTAGAGCAGCAGCGAAATTAATGTTTAATATCTGATTTCACTTCTTCAAATCATCGGTCCACCGTGCCGCAAGTGGCTGGCAGCGGATGTATGCGGGCTGCCCAGGACCGGGATGGTTGGCGCTCTTTGGAGGCCTTCGTTCAGCAGTGGACGGCAATAGGCTGAGATGAGATGAGATGATCTGATTTCACTATAGGTCACTTCCACTTAGGCGTTTTAGCAAAATAATATCCTCAAAGTACAGATTAATAGTACGCCTTTATAAATTTCAAAAAAACTTCAATCTTCAATATAATTAACGTTTTTCCCATTAAATGTTAACAAAGTCAAATTAATATCGGAAAAAATTCTATCCATCCTTCAGTTGATGAGAGCACATCGTTCTCATCAAAAACCTAAAGCTTTTCAATTAATTAAATTAAATTTTTGCCACGCGTCGGTGGATATCTTTTCATTTGTAAATTTCGATAGAGATTCGTTAATGCTTGGAGGCATTAATTAAATTATAGCATCGAGATAGTTCTTTATGTAGTTTTGAGGTGGAATTTATGTACCTACTTCCGAATGCTGTTCATTTTGATAGTCGAAGTTTATTTTTAGGTTTTGTTTATTTTTATGAGTTTACTGACTTTTGTGCTTGTAAATGGAATGAGTTTAGTTTTGTCTGTAAATAAGTTTTGATTTTGTGACTGTTTAACGCTTACTCATAATATAGTCGATTAATTACACACCAATAATGAGGATTGAAGTTGGTTAGTCGAAAGAAAAGCATAGGAGATGATAAACATCATTCTTTCTCTCAAAATAGTATTCACATTTCAAATTATCAACACGTTTAGGTTGATGATCGATAGAGCTTCGTTCTAAAAGGGTAAAACCGGAGTCCTATTACTGAGGCTCTTCTGTCTCTCCGTCTATCCGTCCGTCAAACGGCGTTGAGGTAAAGTTTCGTTTAGTTTAGTGACAAATAAATTTCTGGGTACCGACCCTTAAATTGATTTGTCACCCACCGATTCTTTATTCTGTAAACTACTTAAACGGAACACTCACTAGGTATCGCAAGTCTGACTAATACTTGACGCATGCATCTAATCCTCATTTGTCTTACAAAAAAAACATCACCAAAATTCATTTCCACTTTTTCTCCCCGACTTTTTCAAACTCGTTATAACAAAAAACACATAACTCGTTTTACGGCAGCATTTCAATACAATTTCCAGTGCATCAATACGTAACACCGCTCCAAATTAGACATAAATGAAACGTTGTATTACACCAAGTCGCGGCGATACGACCCTACAGGGTGTTGTAAAACAGCAGTTATGTACCCTCAACAAATCCCGCTACAGATTCATAATGCTCTTGTAAATTAAATATGAAACCAGGTATTAGGTTGCTCGCCGAAACATCTGCTCATTATTAACTGATGAATTTACTGGTTTTACGGACGTATTAGGTGTGACTTTGCGAGGAAATGAGAAAATATATTTTTGTTTTGATTTTTTTTTTGTGATTCACCTTTTTATGTCGCTAAATGAAATCTTACTTTTTTGTACTTCTTGAGGAATATTACTTCATCACGAAATTTAATACTTTGTAGCTGATTATATTATTCTTGGTACAGCGAATTTTTCTTTGGTCCTGGAATAATATTTTTAACATTTTATATTTGTAGTATTTGGCAAATCAAAATGTATAAATCATTTTCGTTTTGGGAAAACAATTAAGCATAGTACGCATTAGTCAAACGAAAATGTATGAGATTGAATTTTGCATACAGCAAACTTGGCACAACGTATCCTCCACTATGAATAATGTGGAGCAAACAAACACGTTATTTATGAATTTTCAGTCAGTAATCAAGAGCTTTGGGTCCCCATGGAAACCTAGTGTTATATAAGAAATTAGAAATACATACATACAGTCATCGTCGTCGAATGGAAAACGTCGTATATGAATGGAACAATGAAAAGCATCAAAACAAGTTCATCGATCTTTTTTCGATGCTTTTCATATAAATTTCATATAAAAATACTAACACAACGAATTCTAACGCCCTTATCCCTAAGCAACGGAGGTCAGTGCCACTAAAAAGATACATACGTTAACCAATCTTAGGACCAATTGATTATTTCCAGCTCCACCCAAATCCCGAAGGACGGGTATTGTCCAGAACACCACACAGTTTATCTTACCAAGACCCATAAAAATAGGGGATGAACCAAACAACTCTATAACGTCTTACCAAATGAATAGTCTGTGGAGACTCATAAATAAGGCGGTCGGTACACTAGCACCAGATAAACGGGGATCTATTGAGCTTATATAGCACTTAGTGCGCGTTGAGGTATAGTCCTGCCCTTATAGACACGATTTATGATACACCTGTGGGTACGTTGCTTAGTTTGCTGTTTGATTGTGTTTAGTTTAAGACGTTATAAATAAGAATTCAAAAGAATTTTATCTTGAAAACCTTGAAGGAATGTTGTTGAGTCTGCTTGTGAAAAGGTTAATAAACGTATCCGTGTTGCCAAGTGACATACCTTCAAGCATTAAAAGTGAGTGAAATGGACCACAAAAATACATTTCTGTTCGACACTAATAAAACTTATCACTTTCACATTATGGAAACGAGATAGAACATTACACTATCAATAGAGGCGTCTCATTTTGCAACTCCCTTTAATCGTTTACTCTTCTTCAAAGAGTCCGTAATAAACGGGCGGCCAAATGTACCCGTAGTTAAATGATTGAATAAATAAAAAAAAAACAAAAATAATGTACCTATTCAGACGTTGCGCTAAACCTTCTGCTACCAAGGTTAATGTTGGATAACCCTGCATATTCCTTATGTAGAATTAAGCGATTATTTCAAATGAAGCACAATATACGCTGGTGAATTGAAGAGGCTTCATTCTCTACAATACGTATATTAATAGAGGCGCTTAATCCTGCCGTATTACGATGTGGCTTGATTGTTGAGAAATTAGCGTTGTTCTTAATGTTTTTGATGTATTTTTTTAACGAAAACATATCACATAACAATAAGAAACATCGCCATTTAATCACGCTAATACAAAATAGGTTACTTAAATGTCGTTTTAAGACAAATACATAATTTAAAATAGTAGTATGTAGAATATCTTGCAGGTTAAATAATTTTGTACCGAATATTTTCCAACTCTGCTTTTGTCGCCTCTAAAAAGTCGTGTGTTACACCGAAGATATCACAAAATGTTTACGATCGCTGGATGGTGGGAACACTTTCTTGCCACGAAGCTTTTACGGCAGACGCCTGACATTTGACACAGAGGTTTATTTTAGTTGAAATCCGTGATGTATATGAATTAATGAAATCACTGTAAATGCTACATCGTAAAATAGGTTTTGACTTCATTCGCATATTATAACATAAGTCATGATTTTGTAAGAGAATAATCAGTCGATTATAGCTGTTAATATTTCTATAGATTTTTTAAGTGAGACCCTGAATTACTTAAGAAATAAAAAGAAGACATAAAAATAAAGTAGGTACACATAAAAAACAAAAACTTTTTTTTCCATTTTAGCTTAATTCATTTGGTGCTCTGATGGATAAAATCTAGGATCTTCTTTGCCCAGTCTTAAACTTGAAATTTCATTTCCTGAAAGAATGAAACAGTGTCCTGTGAAACAGTCAAAGCCAGCGCTCAGGATAACTGCAAAGACTACGTCAAAAAAAGTAGTTATTGGAAGCGACGAGGTGATTTGCGAATTATGATTTCTAGTTTTTTCGTTTTGCAACTTCTTCGCAAGCTCATAGTGAAAGCATGAAAGCAAAAGCAAAATTATACTTAAATGATTCCGGTTGAGTCTGAAACTAGTGTGGTGATTAAGATAAACACGCGTGACTAACCCATTGTATCATTCATGAATCATCTTTACGACAGTTACTTAAAGAATACAGGCTAATGACCAATATAACAAGGCAATGAACAATGAATCGCTTCCACCTAACACGTACACTCCACCACCGTCAGGAGTAAAGGGTATTAATTTAGCAGAATGCCGCTAAGAGGATGATCTGTGGTAATTAGGGCTGCACATTGAGAACAGACTGGGTGTCTGGAACTGTTACCATAAGATGCGGTTACCGCAAGATAGACTAACCTACTGCCGGCATTTTGAATACAGTTTTTAAGCAAACAGATAATTTTAACTTGCTGCTATTCATTATGCATGATACGATACCTTCACTTTTGGTGCGGCATGTTCATCATTCTGTAAAGTTTGTACGTATTGAGAAATCATTTCAATTAAGTTTTGACACAGTAATAAGGAAAAGAATAGCTTGATAAATAATCATAATTGGATATTTTAGCTACTTTTCTTAAATATCTCAACTTTAATACCTGATCAATACTAAGAGTGCAGAATAACTATTATCAGTTAAGCAAACCGTATAGAATTTGTCCTACCTATATAATATATATTAATACATTAAAACTGAACAAACCAATGCATAATAATGTCCTGACAGATTTCGACCCCGGCGGCATGTGTAGCAAGACACCAGCCACCTGCACGAGACGTGAAGAGTGCGCTAACACAGGTGCACTACTTGTGACTTTACTGTCTCTTAGGACGGCAAACCAATACGACCGGAGAGAGATGAGGCGCAGGACCTACATTTTTACGAGCCTTTTGAAACGGACATCTATTTCTAAAACTCAACATTAAAAAATTTGGTACGAGCCTCTAGACCTTTGATTTGGCAGTTCATCGGTCTTACCACTCGGCTATCACAGTTTCGTGTAAGGGATCCATGGGATCTTTCTCCTTTTGCATTATTATTAATAACACTACCCACAACTTACACACCAGTCTATGATATACAGTAAATGAACTGTCTGTCTTACATATTGTATATTTGCTAGCAATAACATATACGGAACGAAATTCACAAGTGAATTGTGCATGAGATACTTATAGGAACGTGGAAGTATCGTGTTCTCGGTATCAGCAAACATAGGAATACTGTTTGTGAAATATTTCATATCGTATATCAAATAAAACTGATGTCGAAAAGTTACTGTATACTGCATTTTGCAGATATGATTGCGCTGGTTCTGAAAATGTTAAGCTGGGTTAACTCAGTAACATGTTAATTTGGACGAAACTCAGTGCCACTTTATCTTTCAAATCTCTGGTTAAGAGCTATGGTATACCAGTTCTTGGTGAAGAATCACCACCATCATAAACATTTGTTAGGTCGTGGAGTGCAGTGAAATAAATGTCTAATCCATTAGGATGGAGGTTTTTAAATCAAGATGTAAGAGTATATTCTTAAAACTCACATTTACAGGAAAAAATAATTATCTAACTGTAAATTTTTAGTTGTTATTTCTTTAAATTCCCTGAGAGTATTCATTAAAGTTTTCATTGGTAGGTATATCAAATAGCTTTTGGTCTTAAATGGATAAGATAAATGTCAATTTGCTCGTCTCATTCTAAATGAAATTGAATAGTAGTTCCGAAAGTAGGTTTATAGGATGGTTATCTCGAAACAATGATGTTGCGAAACTAAGGAGAGGTCTGTCTGGATTGGGTTGATTTATTGCTTTGACATAAAACCTTTTTCGATGAGTTTAAAGTCTTAGGTTGTATTACAAACATGTTTTTTTCTGCGTATACTAGTAATATGGAATTGTTTGCGAAATCTAAGGCAATCAATCTATTGGCATTAGTTGAAATCAGTATAATAGCTTACGCGACTTTAATGCCTATCTCTGCGCTTATGATCATTATGTCATCGCGAAACATTAATGGAGCTTCGAAAGTAGGTATGAAAATGAAACAGACATAAAATCTTGTCTCAAACAAAACAAATATACCTAGTATATGTATTAAAAATGAAGATTACGTAACATACCATTCAACAGTACTTCACATAATAATGAGGATAATATATGAATAATTTAATATAAAAGGACTAACATCGTATGTTGCCAAGTTGGCTCGCATATCGTCGCTGCACAATGGTTGCCACTCAGCATAATGCTATTGTGCCTTTTCAGCCAAGACTAAGTTATTTTTTCCGAATACCAGCTGACTGTGGAAGAGTTATGATAGTTTCAGCAGAATGTTGGCGACAGATATAGCTTGGGAGCAGTCGATAGTTACTCAGTAGGTGCCGTCGTTTTTTATATCGTGGTTAATGAAAAAAGCACTCTGGAAAACTGGGCTTCCGCTCTTGCCAATTGATCGGGTATCCAAGTGGTATAAGTCACCATACCAAGCCCACTGTGTGCGACGTGTCGCGTGTTTAACCCTTGCGTCAGACAAACATTTGTGTGACCTACGAATGCTTTTTCTGAGTCTGGGTATGTATGACTTGTTTGTGAAACTCTAAGCAACATAAAGAATATAACTCTTTGTGGAAGAGTCAAATCCAATCCAATCCAATAAAATCCAAAAAATAAATGTGTCAAGCTTTTCGTCGCGTTTCAAGAAGTTATTATAAACGCTACAGGCATTTATTCACTTATACATTCAAATAAAGTACAGAATAAATAGAAAAATATCACAAGAAAAGGTCTCATGATTACAATTGACACAGAAATCACGATTTCATAGCGATTACTTCATTATTCCGGATGGTTCGTTTCGACGCTTCAATTTATTCAATTATACCAATTTTAATTAAGAAAATTAAGGTGTAGATCGTAATAAAATTGTATTTTAATTACTGAATGGCGAAATGCGAATCTCTATAATGAGTGTTCCGATTCAAGTGTATGAATTATCAAGTGCTTTCTGGTAATTGAATCGTAATATTGCAATTATGAAGGCATTATACCGTCTTCGTACAATTAGCGGAAACATACTAAATTTAACTTTACGTTGAAATATAATAATAAAGTTAATTTTTGAGGAGATCCCTTGTTGTAGTTGCTTTGAAGTATTCGGGCTTAATTAAAACAAACCACATAGCAGTCATGGAATTAGGTATGTAAGATAAACTTACTTGTCTGTAAGACTCCACATAAGTTTCGAATTCAAAAATTGGTAGATAATAACCAAAAATTTTATAAACATAGTTTATAACTAAAATAATATTCGATTGTGTATCTCAAAGACATCCAGACTTGGTACGAATCATGAATCACAAATGCCTGTCAAACTTGACAATCAAATCTGCAGCACGGTGCGCAGTGGGTTTAGAGTGGTGACTTATAACCACAAGGCTATCCGTAAATCTACAGTTTCAAAGTCAGTCAGTGTTTAATAAAATTAAAACTTGCTCTAACAAGAACACTCACTAAATTTAAAACTCCTGACGTATATGAATATTATGTAAATTGTTACGTATAAAGTCAAATTTTCATAGCCCAGTTAAGATAACTCCATTCCCAGAATAACAAAAACGATTTCTCTAGTTGAATAGACTCAAAATTAGTCATAACTTGGACGGGAAACTATTTAAATTTATATTCAACTGTAAGTTTAGAAGTCTGGCTTCGCGACACTGAACAGCACGAAATGGACAGAAATTAAACTAGCAATAATGGAAACTCCATCGCTTTGGTGAAATCAAATTGTTGAGAAGTACCACTTGAAACGATTTTCGACCTATTCTTTTAGACTTTTATGCTCACAAGATCAATGACAATTTAGTTAAAGTACATAATGGATCGCGAAAGGCTGACTTAACATGAACACACAACATGTGATAGGAAACTTTTGATTAGTTTCACAAAATACTCACCTTTTCACAATGGTATGTAATAAGTTTTGCAAGTATCTATATCGACATACACAGTTACGTGTACACATGCAATACAAAACGATATACTTATACTAAGCAATTTTGAAAGAAAACAGTCTTCATTAATATTTTCCTAAAACGTAACGATTTAAGAGTCCATATCGGTTCTCAGGGCAAAGACACCGTTGAAAACTTTCCAATATAAAGTACTTCTAAATTTGATTTGTATTATCAAAAGTTAATTGACGAGAGACAATATTTTCTTCTTTAACGTAAAGCATGATAAGGACAAACTATCAGACACAAGCCTTCTGTATTTCTCCTTCGTGTCAGCACGTTGGACAGACTGAGAGTTAATTTCGGCCACTTTTAAAAATTTTCTCTGGTGCTATTTTTTTTGCTGATGGACGTAGCGTGAGTCTATGAAAGTTTAAATTGGCTGCCAATCTGTTCATTGTACACCACAGTCTACGATTGTAGATGAAAGGCTTGCTATACGCGTTATTGAAATGTTAGATACAGAATTTTACCAGATTCTATCGAAAAAAGTGTCAAAATATTGGCGTGTATTTCACACACCGGGCATTGTCCCGTTAGATTTTATTTTGCTGACAGTTTGCTTCAGAAAACATTTCTCTTTGGTTTACCACAAACAAATACATTGTGTTCATTCAACTTGGCTTGTCTGTTCGACTCTGAATTGTCTGTCGCATCTTTAAAAAGTTGCCAGTCTTAAACAAAAAACAGAAACAAAGCAATCTCATCAACGATACACATTAAAGCGATTCGTAATCAAACACTTATTCTTACAACGGGAAATGGAAGTTTTGAAAGAAATCAAGTAGTCTACCAACTTTCTACTTTGGCGTTAACAAGAAAACTATTAGCAATTATCAGTTGCCGGGCGTTTCAATCAATTTACAAGTAGAAAACAAGGCGCTTCAGTAAATACTACAGAAAGCAAAACGTCAGCACTTTACGTGATTCTTATTCACCACGCAACAAGGCATATTTTCGCTTGTGTTGGGGGTTTTGAAAAGTTTGGCTTAGCAACGATATGGTTAAAGACGTGACAGCGCTGCAATTTTATCCTTCTGTTTTCCGTTTTGAAATTAGAATCATGCGGTTCAGTTTTTACACGCTTTATGTGGATTGTAAAATTTAAAACCAACTAGTAAAGTGAAATAGCGTTCTTGCTAACCTACTTCAAAAACGAGGAGGTTCTCAATTTGTTCGTTGTTTTCTTTATATTTGCTACCACAAATTAAAAAAGTAATGTATTATTTTTTTGCTTTCAAAATCGATAAATGATTTTTTATAGAATATTCTAATCGGCATAGTATCTGTTATCGAATATTCATTTAACAAAACGAACACGATGACAATAGAAACTGTTAATAATAGAAATTCGTATAGTTTTGGACACATGGAAGTTCATTGTATTGTGTGGTCTATTAGAAAGCCCTTGTTTCACCCTTATGAATTTCGACGAGCTATTGAGTTATGTGCTAGGCAATATCACAGCTCCAGCTACTATGTTCTCCGAATATGACATAATTAGTACCAGGATTTGAACTACATAGTTGTCATTTTAATTCCAAAGAGACTTACATTTTGTATTTTGATGAAATAACAATTTTCCATATTTAGTTACAACGGTCCAAATTTAAACCTTGGAGGATCCCTATCAGTCCTAATCTAAAATAATTTATAATCAGTAGCAGTCAAGAAAAAACTATAGTTTGGCATATGAGCCCATATTAACACCACCCAGTTTTCAATAAATAAATTATATTTTAAAATCTGTGCTAAAAAGCTTGGTACAGTGACGTGCGTTCCTTACAACGTAAGCTCTTTAGTTAGGGGCTAGGCAGTGATCGATAGACTTCCGACGTATCGAAGTTGCGACGGTATTTCATGATCAGCGTATTGTGCTCTACACGGTTCTGGAGAATTATTTATGGGTTATATGTAGAGAAATAGGTCATTGCTTCCCTCTTAGAAGCTGTTGACGCCAGCATTTTACAAAGGTACTTTTTCTTTGTCCTTAGAATATAATATTGTACTAATTTATACAACACGATATTTTATCCATTAGTATTTATCCTTTTGCTAGTCCCACAAAAGTCTTGGTTTAGGAACGTCAGGTAGTGGACTGGGATAGTTGGCGAAGCAGATGTTCGGGCGTACCGATAAGGAGGACAACAAAAAGCTGATAGCTAACCTTTACTAGTCGGAGGAGTAACATGAAGAAGAGTGAATAAAACTACTATGTAATAGATGAATCCGAATTTGTTATAATAAATTCGTCGTTAATTGAGCTGTGAATGAAAATTGGCCGACTAACAAATTGTAAAATTTTAAAGCCATTTAAACCCAAGTAATAACAAATCTCAATGATATAGCTTAGATGATAAATTCAAAGATAATTTAACATATAATATTCAAATAGCTTCTATTATAATAGGTTTAGTACAATATAATTTCAGTCAACCCACCCGTTTAGCCTAATCTAGTTAGAATTAGTTTTAAAATATTCCTAGTTTTACTAGTTTTACCCTTCTCGAAAATGTGTCCAGTTCAATTATGACGTGGTAAATGTAGCCTGCTATTGGCTGGCCATTCCCTAACACTCGTTCACGTTTCTGATGGTATTTCGGTATTAGATTAGGTGGCGTGACGCGAACCCTCCTGTTTTTCCTGTCGGTTGGGCTTGTGATTGGGCTGTCATGAACGATCGATTCTGGCGCGACTCCGTGACGAATGAGTGACGGAATGTTACAGATGGTCTGAGGCAGACGTGCAATTTTTTTGACAAATATTTTTGGATGCTCCAAGAATTGGTAAGGAAGGATAGGTTTGCTTGGTCTCTAGATCAGTTTGGTGAATTAAATTACCTATCACTTGTGAATAGATTTTTGTTTGATAAAGAATCAAATATTTGGCATCAAAATCATAGTTTTGGTGAAGGAGTGACCATTCAATAAAGTGTAGATTTGATTTGACTGACCATTCAGATCTCCAATAACATAATATTAAGAAGTGTAAGATTCATTTTACAGCAGAAGTCAAAAACAATACATGGTCTGATAAAAAATTTAGTCAATTGCCACACTATTGAAATTGCGCCGCGACGCACATGAAAAAGAAATAAGCGTTCGTCTGCTCAGGCAGCTCTGCATCATATTTACCAAGGGATTCGATTCATTCCCGGATATTGAGGAGTGACAGAATTTTGAAGGAATGGAAATCAAATTTTCACGTCTAAGTTAGTTGATACATGTAATAACTGATCAGACATTGGGAAATGACAAGGGTAATGTGTTTTAGGGGCGGAGGCTGGTGTTATCACATTGCAATTAATTTTGAATTGGAAGCTTTTTGATCGATGGTAGGAAATAGCAGGCATTTGAAAATTGGATTTTGGTTGTGCTGATATGAAATACGATTTTGTTCTAAACGAGGAAAAAAAATGATTTTATAGATTTTGCTATTTGTTTTTTGATATTTTTATAGTAAAGAGTTTATATAAATTTAGGTACATATTACATTGGATTTCTTAACAATTTCTACGTTTAAATGAAATTACCTCACGGTGTTGAACGTTTCACTCCAATTATTATCTACTAGTAATAGTGCTTGCGCACCATAGCATATACAATCTAACTATCGAATTCAGATGTGGAATCTACAGATAACTGACCAAAACAGATATTGCTACGTCATTCGCCTTACTAAGCAAGATGACTTGCAATATCGATCAGGACCCATTCCTTACAATACGTACCCCTTTGTCCCTAAGTGGACATTTGCCAACAGAATGGCAACCCAATACCCAAAGTCCAATTTATTGGCCCCACATTCATATTCGTTCCACGTCTGTCGTTTGCAGGTAACGCAGTTATTGAAACTTACTACAAACATTGGCACCCGATTGTATCGTGTTGCGACATACATATTAATTACGGGCACATATCAATATTAACAAGTGACGCTGAACAGTTGAATGGGGCTGCTTCGGTCGCGGGCGAAGTCTTAACTTTATTATGTAGCTCAAGTTACAAACGTTAAATAAAAAGCTGAAAAAAATACATATGGACAAAATTATGTAGTTTCGAACAATGGGCCACCCAGTAAAATATATCTAAATACTTTTTTTTTTGCAGTCCTAAAATCTTTTGAAGCTTACCTATCTCTCAAAGATTCTACAAAACATTTCTCATCTCATTCGACTAATGACTCTTAAGTACCAATTTCTCCAAACACTATTTTTGCAAAATATAGTGCAGAAATTTTGATATTTTTCCGTAGGTATTCAACAGGTTTGTTAAGGAGCTTAGTATTGTGTGTCGAACGTACCGTGCTTCGTAAAAGCTCTTAGTGCATTGAAACAATAAGGCGGTATGAAACTAAACGAAAGGCTCTTGTAACACACGCTACGTAATAGAATTTTTATTGGGCTGTTTTTTTTTTAATTTTAATTCCGTAAAATACCAGTGTTCTTGTTTCGTTGTAGGGCGTGTTTCTGATGAAGTTTTATTGAATTTCATTTTTAGATGAATTCATTTTTGTTACTGTCCAAAGCGTTCCCAAATTTTATGTTTAATACCTTTACGTGTTGTTTGATGCTAAGAAAAGTAACCTTTATTTTTGGAACCTCATTTATGACTACTAGATATTAAAAGTAACGAGTTCCTTAATTTTTCATTTGTCATGTTTTCCAGAAAACCTCGTTCTCTTTTGAATTGTGGCAGTGTAACTTCGACAGGTAGTCGTATGACTGAATGTCTGGTGCAGGCGGCTTCAATAATTTTATGCATGAAATTTGCTCGACGAGGGCGTGTATTTAGTTTAAACAGACAGACGACGTGTGTTGGCTTTACTTTGCTGTTACTTTGACTTTGATATTTGCACTTACATCACCGCTCTGCTTGAAACTTGAAATTAATATGTTTGTTTTGTTGTTTATAGTTGAGGTGGGTAATGAAAAAGATTGGAAAGCGTGGGTTTTACTGTTTCAGATTCTATTTAAAATTTATGGATAGTTTAATAGCAGCGTCTGTTAAAAAAAAGAGGTAATTTATATTTTAAGTATCGATTTCATAAAAAAATACATATTTTTTCAGATATAAAATCCCGTAACGAACTGTCTAAAATTTTAAATTCCTTTGGATCCCCAACTTTTCTCAGCTAACATCAACAAAACCCCTAAAATCGAACGGAACGAGATTGGAAAATAATGATGATAGACCTCCCCTCTATGACATTAGGACCTAATAACGTCCCCGTCTTAACCCCAACTGAGTGGATAACCTGTGCAAACATTTGTACCGGTTATTCACTTGATAGTATTTAAGCATTCAACAGTTTGTAAATGGGAATTTCATTTCGTTCGCTTAAAAAGTGACGAATTAGAAAATATGTTGGTAGGCAACTTACAACAAGACAGTTTTGCAGTAATTTGATCAGAAGTTTTAATGCCAAAAAATCTACATTCTTTTTTCACAGGAATTTTTTTACGAAATTAAGTCGAAGAAAAATATTTGTATTTTGGGACTATTGCTGTGAAAAGTATGACGCCGTTCCTCACAGAAGCATCACCCTCACAACACAACCCCAAACTAAAGAAAAAGATGATTGTGTACCTATTCGCGGTCCATTAACATTTATCGAACTAAATAACATAAAATGCAACCTATTTTTTCGTTCAATGTGATGATAAATCGGGAAATCGAGTGGTAAGTTCAGGAATTTCATGCCGTTGAAATTTTCTATAATCAAAAAGGAAATGAGAAAGCTCGTGCGGAATGAGTTTATGTTCCTACGGATGAAGACTCAAACTAAGATTTCTCAAGACGTTTAGTTGATGAAAAACATATATTTCATTGAAATCTTACGGTTAAAAATTATCTATTCGTTTCTAGGTTGACTCAACTCAAACTACTTTTTTTGCAGATTTGAATACTAGGTATGTAAGCAAGGAAACCTCTGTTTTCGATTTTTCAATGGAACCAGTTTTGAATATAATATTTGGCTTTCGTTCCATGATATAAAAGTAACACATGGAACTGTTGTGCTTGTTGATGGTACATTTACTGGAATAACAGCCGGCGTGTGTACGGAACTAAGGCTACAAACATAGTCTGAAAAATGATGGAACGAATGTTCTACGTGTCGCATCCGAAGTGGCTGGCCACGCCATAATGTCCGTTTACTTCCTGACCATCTATTTCATTTATGTTCATCGCTAGTACACTTTTGCCAGTACTAACATGATAAAATTATTTTACTCTATTTTCAAAAACTGCAATAAAGATTTTCAATTTTACACTTGTCCTAGGTCCTTGTCCTTATCTTGTTAGGCTAAGGGGAGAGACTTGCACAGGAGGCGAAGCTATCAAAGTGGTTTCGCCAAAGAAAAAAGAGAATATTTATTAAGGGGACCAACGAGGTTATCAATTTGTATTAGTACATTTTTCAGCAATCAAGATTTTCAAATCATAGAAGCTCTTGTAAGAGCTTTTTGTTTAATGCCACTACAATGCCTATTTAGAAACAGTCCAAGAATATTTCTACTTGTGCAACGGAGAAATAAATAAAAGTAAAAATAAAGACAAGTGGGTCTGACTGAGAGATTGAAATTTATGTCTAGGCATTCAACCGCGTCAAGCCGAGATTTTCCTAACACCCGAGGGAACTATTTGTACTTAACGTTCTCAAAGAGAAGGAACATTTAAAATTCCAGTGAAAAACGTTAATTGTTTTTTAGGTGTTCGTGGTTTCTCAATTTGCTACCCTTCTATTCGCTGTTTGAACACTGAATTACTGTTTTAATTAATTAGTTTAAATTAAAGTCGGAGTGATTGCATTTCTTTGAGGAATATTTTGATTAATTTAGCTGTGTTTTTCAGAAGTGCTTTAACGTGATTATATAATTTCGAAATGGAGATGTTGGCTGGGAGTGAAAAATTAAAAACCTGCTAAGACCTTGGGTTAGTTAATAAGAAAAAAGAACATATTAATCAAAAATCTGCAGAGATTAACTAAGAACAGCTAAGGGATGTGGAAGTCAACAATAATAGTCAATATCCCTATTATTGTTAAAGCCTACGCTTAGAGTTATAGTCTTCAAAAAAGTAATATCATATAGATAGAAAGATTTTCAGATATTTTAAACCTAAATACCTTTAAGGGCCGATTTTTCAATCGCCAGATAACTTTTATTCGACGAATATGTTTGACGTTTTGACAGCTTTTGTATAGAAAATATATCAAACGGCCATATTTATTCCACAGATAAAATATCTGAGGATTGAAAAATCGGGCCTTAATGAATTAACTAAACCAAACCTAAATGATTCTAACATAAATGAACATACATACATAGTTGTTTATTCCAAAACAAATCAAGTGATCAGCTCAAAATTCTGACATCATAACGAGAACGAGTATACATTGAGGTTATTCCCCTTGGCGATATCTTGTAGCACTCAGTCGAGTCAAAGCACAGAGGGGCCGGGGGCATGTACATGCAAATCTCTCATTAGTATTCATATGTAACGTCGAGAATTTCAAACAAACATGACGAATACAACTTAGGTATACACTGGAACACTGTATATTTGGCTAATTTCTTTCATTAGGTACCAGTTTGTGGATACATTTTTTGGCTACGGGTTAATATGGAGAGATAGGGTCTTGAAAGATTCACACGCAGTTCAAAATTGGTGAGTAGTCATAATCTTAAGAATACGAGTAAGAGTAGAACCTGGTCTATATTTTATAATTACGTACAAAAGGTTTAAAAATACCTTCTATCCCAGGTTTTTTCCCAGGTCTATCTGCCGATTGAAAGTACTGTACTTATATTAACGTAAAAAAAAACTTACTTTCATAAATTTAAGGGCAACAAGTAAGTATATTTAAAAAAAAAACATTCTATTTTATAATATAATGTAAAGTATAGGATTACCAAACATAGGTTCTTAGCTAAGCTTAAATACTACCAATATTTTGTCGTCCGTTGCATAGTAATAACATTGTAAGCATAATAGCGTTTATCTCGCCACTTAATATTCAAGCTTGGGTTAATTCATAAACGCGAGTGCTGAGAAGATGAATTATACGAGTGATGGATGACGTGACTTTATATGTTGTTTTGTTTTATGGGAGTCTATACTAGTATTGACTGTGGTTTTACTCATGGTAGTCGTAAGAAAATATTTATTTTCATTTTATTGTGAAAACAAATGGTTTTACAGTGAAACTTACAAAAATATCAATTTTTGTTGCAGGACATTAAAATTTCTGTTGAAAACAAAAAGGAAACTCGAAAAAATTAAGAGAAGACATGAAAAAATAGTTTAGCTTAACTCCAAAATGAAAAAAGGAAAGTAAGGTCTTTAACTGTGATTCTAGACGGAATACATGTCTCTCATTATGAATAGGGACTAATCCGATTTGCTCAAAGTAAATCTAGTTGAATATATTTGTACCACAATAACATACCTGCGTATCATATTAGCATGATTACTTTACTTATTAGCATTTATTTAGGCTCATCTCTGTTAGCCCTTCGTATGCGACCTGAATATTCAATTTAAATTATATAATTATACAATTTGATGTTACGTTGTGAAGAATCAAAACTAAATTAAAAATATATTTACGAATATGAGTACACCAACATGTTACGTAAAATTTACGAGGTAAATCGATACAAAACTTCCAAAGGTATCTGGACAAATCACTTACCGAATTTTTCACAACTCTATTTTTCCTTACGAAGGATCGCCGAACGGCCGATAAGAGGGATTGACGGTAATACTTCTAGTTTTACAGAAAATTCTTCTTTCAATATTTCCTCGACCATAAGGTAAGGGTTATCTGATTGGATCAGAATACTGAAAGGTATATATTCCCATTAAACTTTAGGGCTACTCCCAACTTAGATTTTGGAGAGATCGTTTGCGGATTTATAGCTTGCTCGTTTTAGGTTGTGTATTTTGATAAACAACACGAGGCTTAGTAAACTGGAGCAACTCCCCAAAATGCGAAATGCACCAGAAAAACAAAGCTGAAGTTTTGCTTTAAGCCGAGCTCTGTCTGCGTCGTAATGAAAATTAAATTTAACAGAGCCATTTCATAACCGAGGGCCCATTTCCGAAACAGTATCAGTCGTCAATTGCCCGAACAAAGTTCGCCAATTAACCGCACTCCACAATAACCATGAATATCGACAAAAAATTCTGTTGCGGCACGATTAAATTCGTGGCCGTAACACGAAACGTCCATTATCGTCGAAGGTATAATATACCCGCATTATAACGACTGTCTAACCGTTAAATAATTTTATTTTTAACTCGCAACGCAGATAAAAAGACTGCCAACTTTAAATGGGAAAACTTCCTTTTGCTGAGCAATGAAAGGGCGTCATTACTGCGTCACGGATTGATACAAAGAGGCGGGAATCAAATGAGAGGGGAGCACATTGTACATTAGTTGTTTACGATCAGGTGCAAATTGTAACATTCAGGGTATCTGAATAGGTAAGGCGAGGATTCCAAGTAATAGATGGAGGATACACCTTTGAAATTTGTATTAAAAAGGTGTGATTTGGGGATGAAAAGAGGACATTGAATGCGAAAGCTTCTCGTTAAGCTCACGTTGTTTGTGCGAAATGGTTTATTCTATATGTTGCGTGGGACACACATCCCTCCAAGTTTTACACAATTGTATTGTGGAAAAAAAAATCCACCTTTCAAAATTCAGCACCATGAAAGAAATCCCTGAGGAAAGTTTTTGGAAAACTACAGGAAGACAAAAGAAAACTGCTAATTAAAATAAATGAAAGAAAGAAGAAAACAATTTCATTGTTGTGTAGGAAATTCTCTATAACATTGCTTGAATGCGTAGTTACAATACGATTGGAGCTCGGCCAGGGGAATTTGTTAAAACTTTTAAAAGCTTTGTTTTAAGATATTTTGTGGTAACTGGAAAACATAACCATACATACATATATTTTTAAAACAAAAAATCTCTAGATGTGTAATAGGAAAATGAAAAAATGATTTTTTTTCTAAGAATTGATACCTAATTACAGCGTTTCCGTTCCCCTGGACAAAGATTGGTGTCCATAAAGGGTTTTCTTCATAACCTTTTCTTAATGTGCCAAGTCTTAACCAAGTAACTCTTAAAAAAACTTCATCGAAAACGTCACTTGGCAAAATAGTACAAGATCTTCGCCACACTTTCAAGTCAAACCGATTGGACTTTATAAATAATTCCATATCTGTACGTGTAACTGCAACACGTCGGCAATCAGAGCTTAAATAATTACCGTGGCTTAGCAAACTCTACGTCGGTCAGGTGGACCGGCTTCTGTGGTGAATTAATCACGAAGGCCGCTGAGTCAACTGCTACCTAATTGGTGTTCCTCCCTTGACAATCGAGTCATCAAAGTGGTCAAACACGACGTGTTTGCTCAGTTTCTGCAGTTTCAGCGTAATGACGTAATATTTAATTTAGGTGCACGAAAGTTGTCGGAATACTGAGAGGTATTAAAACTTTTTGGTGATTGTGTGAAGTCAGTTCCGAAATTAGTTCTAGTTTTAAATTTATTGTTAAGTAATGCATTTTTTTTGTTAGTTGCGACTTAGTATAGACTTGATTGATGAAAAAGTTATTACAGCAGTTAAGCTATTTGTAATTACTTTTTAATTAAATAAAATATTGATAAAAATAAAATTACAAATAGCCAACTATCGAAGCCAGCAAATGTTAAAAATACAAAACTATCTCTTCTGAATTTGAGGTATAAAAGGCAATAATTCTTCAAACACATCCCCTCAACAAATCTCATATTTTTGTATCGGAAGCAAGCGTTTGATTCCCAAAAATCAATGGGTCCATTAGCGAGCATCACCCACTATTTCCTTTGAACCCGGTCAGGAGGCTAATGCAGTGCCGCCCTTAAAAGATTGACCCGACTGAGGCTGTAGCCACCTATGAACGTCAAGAGCGGCCTGCAGCGTCACACTTTATACATGGCGTCACGGCTCTCTACAAACATCTATGCTGACGTAACTTTCAAAAGATCCAGAAAGGCAACAATCGTTCGCGCAAAACTGATTTTTGATTTTGGTTCGGTTATCAATAAAGTCCTAAAATATCGGACCAAAGAACGAGAGAAAATCAGAGCTATTGTCGAATTTGAGACTACCAACTCGAATTCAATTCCATTGGAACAGAACTCTTTAGGTTAAATCCTACAGTACATTTTGTCCAGTCGTCATCGTGACGCGGCGTGAGGTGTGACGCTGTATCTGGCCTTTGACGCCGTTAGAGACAGCGGCCTGAAAGATTGACCCGTGTAACAAGATATCGGGCAGCTAATGCTCACTGTGGGATGCGAAAGGAATTCACTCGAATCATTTCGTTGAACATGGCAAATAGTGTTTTTGTCGATTCGACCTTTTGCTCGTATTCGTATGTAGTATTGAGAGGACATTCGTTTATTTTGGGGCTATTTTTAATGTGTTTTGAGGTTTTTTTTTCGTGTAGGTGTATAGTAAGTACAGTTTTCATAATTTATCTTAACATGAAAGTTAATATATTTTAGAAATACGTCCATTTTTTTCTTTAATCATATAGCTTTATGCTGAAAGATAGTAAATTAATTGCTCAAGCCACTTGAATTTTAACTTAAAAAATAAGAATAAAAGAACTAAACATGATTTAAGATAACCATTAAACGTACCTACGTTGCTGGAAACAAGCGGAATATCAGTCCATTTGACTTGTATTTTAAACTATTGTCTGCTAAAAGTTTCCTGAGCAAACTTTTGTTTTTAGTGTACAAACCACTCTGGGGTACAAAGTATATCATAATGCTCCAAAAATGTGGGAGCACTCCGCGGCCGCGAGCCCAAAGCCGTTGAGTGTTCCGCAGATTTGCAGGATACACATATTTTTCCTCGCGTTAATATTAAATGGTAATGTTGCTCAGAATTTATGAATAAATAGCCCAGAATAGGTTAAATATTTAAGTAGTTTTGTTTTACGGGAACAATGACGTTAATGCCAAGTTGTAGTACAAAAAATGTGACCAATTAACATTTGAAATCAATTCGACAAAAAATATCGAAATAAAGATGTGACGTGGACATGTTTTTAAGAATTCGAACAAAACACTGTAAAGGATAATCGTATTTCTTACGATATTTTAATTCCTTTCTGCAATACAATAGATGCAATATCAATCACTCCCAAACAATCTGCTAACATGAATTCGTCATAATAATAATAATAAAGAATCTATTTCACGTCTCAATAAATATTATTTAAGCCTTATATAATTTAAAGGAAATCAAGCCTTATTGTTGTAGAGAAAAGAGCTATGATAAAAGATGCGATGAATCGTCGGTTTCTATCACGGTGTAATTGAATCATCCATCACTCATTTCGAAAGATTCACCTGCGTAAGAAGGATTGCTTGATTGACGGATATGTTATGAACGTGGTTTATCAAATTTTATTATTATTGTGTTTTGTCAAATATTGAGTATTCGAATTATTTATTAGACAGATGAACTGATCTGCTAAGATGTCAATTGAACATTAAGTCACTTAATATGTATAATAATGTATATACACCCTTACATCTTATAATTTTGGATACTATTACAAACAGTAACCTTAGGACGGAAGATGTATAAACTCCCTCACAAACACCTGCACGTGTATTCCACATAAAAGCAATTTATCCTGTAAGCATTTTGTTTGCTTCGCAAAATTAAAACCCTTATCTACTAACATCACTGAAAATGATAACCCCAAAGAGAAAGAAGAATAAAGTACCCATCCACAAAAAGGCAACAAACGCTGTTACGGAAAAATCCCGATTATAAATAGACACCAACAAGATTGGTGAAACAGAGTATACAAAGGCGCATTAGCTCAGTAAAATGTTTGCTCAGTGAGCTTAGGAATAAAACCCCTGTACACTGAACTGCGGGTAGCGTTTTATTGAAAATCCATCGAATACATTGCGATACTGTGCCAATGTATGAGTGAATTCCACTGCTGTTGAGAATGCTTTTAGACGCAAATCCCTACATGTATAAATCCCAGTAGAGGCTACGCATGTAGCGTGAACGCATGCGAACCAGCGCTGGTTTTTGTAAAAAGAAAAACATGTGACTGCGGTATGAAAGATTAATCTCGTGAACTCTCGTGATGTTTGGAAATACTATTTGGGATCGAGTTCACGTGTATTTTCTGGTGATCTAATTGAGAGTCTGTAGAAGCTTCGGAGTCTCGACGCACGAGCGGACATGTAAATTTGTGGCAATCGAAACTTTCCTATTAGTAGTTGAAAAAACTAAAACCAAAAATCTTGACGCAGACACAATACTTAATCCATTTTTCGCCTCAAAAAATGTTGTAAAAATTATGAGAAATATGAAAAGGAGTAAAATCTTAAAAGTAAGCGCCACTTAACAGATAAAAAAGAAATTAAAAGGTGGACACTTATTATTTAGGAGGGACATTTCGGAATTTCGGTTCATGAAGTAGTAAATTAAGGAGACGCGAGCCTTGTGCCGGACGCAGATAAAATAAGTTGAAATGGGAAAAGTTCCATTAGGTTATGAAATGAAAAGATCACGGTTATCTCACAAGAGCATACTACGGATGAATTATACCCGAGCTCCAGCGATTGTCTTAGATGGCTTATTCGGATATTAGGACACTGGCGGGTAAAAATTTGCTCTAATTATACTTTAGGTAGCAATAGAAACGTTTGTATGACGTCAACATAGGAGATAGTCTTTGTGATTTGAAAATGGTGGAGGATAATTTCCTTTTTTTTCTGCTTGCAATATTTCGTAATGTATTGACTTTTGAAGCCGTAATCATTCTAAAAACTAACATTACAAACTCATTGACACGTTTCACAAAGATCACACTATCAGTAACAGCTTAAGACAAAAAATAATCCACACTTCACACACACTCCAACTTCCACCTTGCCTCAAAAACCAAGACACGAGCAACTTCATAATAAACTCGTTGTCTCATTAAAATCAAGACTCACGTCGCTCCCAGAATAAGGCGACACTTAAAATTACAGCGGTCTTTCTGCATTACGAAATTAAAATTCGCTGAGTAAACCTCTAACGGAGTTGCGTATAAATAAAAGATTTCGCTTGCAATTTGCGAACTTTAGAATCCTTTGCTTAATTATATTATCTCTTGAGCGTTCTGGCGTTAAGTGGAGACGTTGTTTTTAATTAGCCGTTTTGAAATGTGTTTTTGTCGGTCTAACCCGTTAGCGGGATTAATGGTCAGTTCATAATGTGATGTTTTTATCAGGCGAATATTGTTTGCTCTGGTTTTTTTTATGTTACATTTTTAAATGGTTTTCAGCCTGTTTTCTGCACTAGCTGTCGCCCACTACTGTATCCTCGTGTAAAATATTTTATTTTATTAGGATTGGTAAACATACAGTTTTGAAAGCTACCAAAAGCAACAAATTATGGAACTACTAAGCACGAAGATTGCTCCATGAAGAGCATGTTTGAAAGAAAAAAAACTAAAAGGACACAAATAATATCTTTTACTACTCCTATTCGATCAGCAAGTTTTACTAAAATTAATTCTTGCCTTATCGAGATAAAAAATAAACACAGAAAATCTATTTTAAGGATAGTATAAGGATCTTATAGAAGACGTGGTGTTAGACCTTCAGTATACTTGATACTCGTTATTTATTTAAAATACTACAAAGTATGCTCCAGAGAAAAGTTTTAAGACGCCCCAAACCATAAATTTTCTATAAATAGATTTTGACCTTTCCGTTTATTCATCGATAAAATTCTTAGTCTATTTGGAAGAGCCTGTCAAATAGTTTTTGCAAGTTGTAGATCTTCTATTGTTTCTTTTCATGTATCAAACGTCTTTACTTTCTATGTTTGAACAAAAGTAGTGGGAAAAATCACGCGAATGCCAGGTTTACCATATTTTTTTACAGTTAAGTGCCACAAAATATTTGCTACTGGTCTTTGAAAAGGTCCCTTTCATTGTTAATTTCATCAAAAAATGTATTAAATATAAAATACAGAATTCGTTATCGCTATTCATTCATAACACAAAAGGTTCAGGTATAAGAATTCCGAGTCTATCCTATTGTCAGCTGACAAGTCACCATCAAATCAAAAGGTTGAAATTAGTGGTGTCTTTAAAACGGAGGAAAAGAAAGGGTTCCCTTTGTATTCTAACGAGGGTCAAGAATTGAGGCTTGACTCACAAAGAGCTCTGGAAATCATACATTTTTACCTCGCAGTGACGTCGTATGCAACCTCTTTGAAAGCGGACTCATTTCAGGTTACATTGTCGACGGCACTGGCGTAGCAGTTCAACTAAGTTTACAGGTTTTAAATACGATTTCTAAATTATTAGACAGTGATTATTTGTGAGATACTTCATTTATTTTTAATTAAAGATCCTTTATTGTTCCTTAACTTTCAGTTGAAGTATTTAAATTTGACCTAAATAGCATTAACAGTATATTATGACGTAATACCACCTCAGTCAGCCCGAATATTGATGACGTCACGATCCTAATTTCACTCGCAACAATTTGCTTATACGAGCGGCGAAACAAAAATATTTTACGACATATCTCGTTGTAAAAATGTTTATGCTCTTATTACAATCGGGATGACGGTCGAGCGCGGACGTTTCCACCTAAAACATTGAATTTTTAACTTTACAACGCGCTATCTTCGCGGGTGGAACATTTTTAACCGCGTCTGCACGTTTTGCGACGTGACTCCATCATAGTAGGGGCGCTTTCACACGGTACGTGGTTAATGTACAAATTAGATACATTCCACGATAACTGAAGTATTCTAGAGATATTAAAGTGTGATTTTTATGAGTTGGCCCACGATCGGAGAGTGTTTCGCAGATTACTTATTGACTTCTTGTTAGGATTGAGTTTTTCATTTGGATGCTTCGATGAATGTGCTTGCAATATATATCCGTCTGTCTTTTGGTTTCTTCTCACCCTATTGAAAATTATCAACTCTTCAAATTTGTAAGATTTTTAAAGGTGAAACTTTCCTTTAGAAACTTTTCGGCATCTTGAATCATGCGATTATTCCAAACATTTGTTTTAATTTAAAGTTTGCTTGGTATCCCTGTATCGGTATAAACTTATTACCCTAAAGCAATATAAACACAGCCTTACATGGTCTTGCATCCGAGCGCTAGAATTACAGACCATCTGTAGTACGCGGAGCTTGAATCGCGCAAATTCGCGCGCTTACAAAAATCCCGACTCACAATCAGTCCCTATTCACTAGAGGTGACACATTGAGAGATACATGCAAAGTTTCAACGCTCCCCTCTATTTTAATTTATTTATTCGCAGTTTTTCGAACAACTATTGTCTTGTTTTCGCTTGCTCCGCTGTAGTGAGCGGTCTTTATACGTTGTTCCGTGTTTTCACAATACTGTTTTGGCAAGCTGTAAAGTCGGCGTATAGGAAAAACGGTTAAAAGAACATAGTGATAAAGCGATGTGTTCTATGAAAGTGTTGTTAAGCATTCAGCTTTCCGTGTGTGCGCAGTTTTAATGCTCGCGCCAGACAAATGTTTGCACAGCCTACACACATGTTTATTTGTAAGTGAAATATGATTAAACTGCAAAAATACAAGACAAGCATTCGTTGGGTTGGGTTGCTTGGTGACATCAACCAGTCAGCTGCCCGTGCAGTCAAATTTTAGTTAGTATGCATTTTTATTTAATTGTGTATACATCAAAATAAAATATATTCGTAAAGATAACCGTCAATTTTCAAAAAATATGTAAATAATCCTTTCACAACGTTACCTCATCTCCGGTTCAAACCGCTATAAAATTATACACATTTATACATTAAGTCTAAAAGCATACATATTTATACACAGAGTGCAAATACGTGTGTTAATACTGTATACTCAAAAACATATTTATTTATTCAAGCGAGTATCAGCTGCACCTTCTACGAAACTTTCGCCATACGTGGAATCGCGGAACCATATCGCTTAAAGCAACCTGAAACTTACAAAATATGCAAAAGCAAAAAACTTATTTTTCAGAAAATGAAATTTCATTACATGAAGCCTTTAATCCTCTTGTTTACAAGAAAAATGTTTTAGTGAAAATAAAAATCTATCGGAAGCGAGAAATGCTTGAAATCAATAAACGGATTACTCTGGCTTTTGCGGTTCAAGGCTCAATTTTATCGCAAAAACACGGGTTACCATTTTTCGTATGCATGTAGATGTCGGCAGTGTTTTTGTATCTTCGAGCATTTTAAAACTATGTGGTTGATTGGTTTTGGTGTTGTTCTTTATTCTAATTCTATAAAAGCTGGAAAAGATTATTGAATAGCAATCAAAACGGTTAATGTTATCGTGAACAACCAGCATAAACAAGTGAGTCTCTGATACAAGCAGTTAAATAATTTTTTACTTGATGGTGAAAACTGAAGCCTATTGCGACGGCTCCACTGTCAGTTCGTCTGTCCATCCGTCTGCCTAGACTAGATTGTATCTCATGAACCGTTAGAGTAAATTGGCATGTACGCTCTGAAATTTTATGGGAGACAAATAATTTTTGCAAATTCGAAAAAAAAACTTGAAACGTGATAAACAAAACGTTACCAATTCATTTCATGTAACAATTTTGTCAAACGTTAGTGCTTCGCCAATAAAACTGACCCTCGAACAAAAGACGGGCTGAAGCCTGAACCTCATAAAACCTGTTGTTCCACCAAACAAACAAAGGATTTAGCTAAAAGGTACTTGTCGGATTTATAGCCTTATGAAACATCAACTTTACCGTAAAGTTTTTGAACAATGATTAATGTTACTTTTGTATTTAAGTTTTGATGTTTGACATGCTAAGTCCTGTTTTAAGAGTATGTATATTTGACGGCGCGTTTGTTTTGGAGCAAGTGCTTGTGCTTACATTATGGGGTATTTAAATTAAGTTGTTGTGTTATTTTAAGCTCGTATTTCTGCATTTCCTTGAACAACGAAGGTCTCTTTTCTGCAGTACTTTTATAGTTCCATACCCAAAGGGCAAACCGAAACACTTTAGGTAAAACTTCGCTTGTCTTTCCGTCTATATGTTTTCCTTTTACCAAGCCCCATCCCATGAACCCCATCAACAGTTTCAACAAATAATGAAAATAAATATCTAAATTAAGCAAAGTTTATTCAGTCATACATTTGATAGGTCGCCAATTTTTTTATGCAAAACATGTAAATTTTTACTTTACGAAGATTATATCGGCTACTAAATTATACGTGTTTTTATTTCTTCCTAAATTCATCTTCAATTCTCCATATTAACTAAAAACATTATAAAAAAAAAAACCAAATAAACCAATTTACAGATTTTGACTGAAAACAGGGATTATA
Source organism: Trichoplusia ni (assembly GCF_003590095.1). Taxonomy (NCBI): domain Eukaryota; kingdom Metazoa; phylum Arthropoda; class Insecta; order Lepidoptera; family Noctuidae; genus Trichoplusia; species Trichoplusia ni. The sequence continues at coordinate 20,885,290 of NC_039479.1, read as the reverse complement.
TAAAAAACTTCAATATCAAATCTATAATGAACGTAATAATGACGTGTGAAATTCAACCGGTAACATTTAAACTCACTGAACACGTTCGAACCTCACTCATACAGTTAGTTATCGTTACAATCAGAACTAACACCTCTGTACTTTCGTAGATCATCGACCGATTCTCCCGTTTCAATATTATCGAGTAAAAGCATTCGGATAAATTATTACTGGCAGTTTATAAATAGAATATTTTTTTGTGATATTTCCACAAGCCTTTTTTTGATGTTGTTTTTTTACTTGTTGAAATAAAATTTGCGTTCGGAAAAGAAAAGCAGACAAAACATTCGGATTTCGAACAAAATTTAACGTAAATATTCCACTAGCAAAGAGTCTTGATCATTAGTAAGTATTGATAAGTAATTTCGTAACATATATTTTCTTATTTTTTTTTATGCGTCTTGAAATAAAATGAAAAGAATGTGACTGTATTTGTATGTTCATTTGTGTGTGTGTATTTGTTGCATCTTTACGTTCAAATGGCTAGACCGATTTAATGAAATATGGTATGGAGGTAACTGACACCTTATATCCAGGGATGAAGAAGGCTAGTGTTTTTTAATTCATAACTGACATATATTCAAAGCCGTTAACATTAGCTAGTAGTAAAAGAAAACAGTACTCAACTACATTACATAAGCTAAACTAACACGCGAGTACAAATCGTAAAAACTTTGATTTGTTTCACTCAATTGTCATTTTTCTCATGATTCAGACCAGAATTGACCTTTTGTTACTTAATTCGTTTCGAACGAAGATTGTTTTTCCCGGCGATTAGAAGGAGCATGAAGTCATCAGGGCGGACGGCCATCTTGTACGTGCCTCACATACAGGATTGCCCCAAACTGACCAAGTGGGTAATATTACTTTGCGGAAACGATAGTAATATAAAAAGGGCAATTTTGAGGTATACCGTTATTGTTCTGAGTTATATCGTTTGAGCTTTTTTTTTTAATATATAATATATTTTATGAATTTCTCCAGGAATTTATATAAAATTGTCTCAAGACCAAACAGTGACATTATTTTCAACTTAAGTTTAACCTAACCTTCACGCATTTTAAACCCCCTGTATTAGTTGTTATAATTACAATTCAACGGTATTTGCAACACTCCTATTTTTACTTTCACGTCTATACAATTCCTATATTTATATATGAAGTAATCAATATCCATAATTCAAGTGCTTATAAATCTCTGACCTCATAGCATGGCCTAAATCAAATTAATTACAGAGTTATGATAATGAAACACATACTTATTAAATAAATCATAGTATAGAGAGATACCCAGACATTTAGCTAGTCTAGACATTCGTGTCAGCAGTTTTACTAATGTTAGTCAAAGAACGTCAGCGAGTTTAGATTCAAAGAGTAATGATGAATAGTTAAATGTATTACATTCAAAGTAAGTCTTAAGTTTGATTAACGCTGAGGACAAGTAAATCTAATTTCCATCTGAGGTTGATCGTTCATCGCATGGTGACAGGCGGACGGACAAAGGTGGTACGTCAGTAATAAGTCTTTTTTCTGCTTTTACCCTTCGGTTAGGGTATTCTAAAAATGTCCGTCAATCAAGATTGTGTCAAAAGTCAAAAATACAGGTAGGCTTTTGCAGTTTCCCGCTGTCGGTTCTTGAACAATTGCAAAACGCGGATGACGTAGCTGAGCGGTTTAGGTTTAGCCAGTAAGAGTCTGACACTACCCGCTTTCCTCGCCATGGTTGTCTATGTATATGCCACGCCAAGAAAAAAAAGGCATTTAATATAATAATAATATAACAGACTAGAGTTCAGATTTAAACTAGGTTAATTTATTTAACATACTGAAGATACTCATCTGATCATACTGACATAAAAACATTGAGCATACCACTGCCTTTTCCACAACGACAATGGTAAGTAAGCCCAAAAAGAGCCTACCAATACCTTTCTTAGTGATATCGCACTTGTGGAAGCACGAAAACGCATCATATTGCGGAAAGCATTGCCTATCTTCTATAACTGCAATACTATTACTTAAATACTTGTCAGCACGTACTCTATACAAAAACTTAACCTTCTAAACGTTGACAGCGTTAAAGTGAAATAAAACCAACTCATTATACACAAACTCAGCCACAAAGTATATAAAAAAATAAACTTTTATAAAAATGTAGTGTTATCGAAACAATAAAGTTTTATGTTTCTTTTATCATGTTCCTAACAAAGTGCTTTGTACTGAAACTTTTTTCAGGCCCGAGTAGATAAAGGTTCATTTATGCCCTTCTGTGAAGGCATAAAACCCTTAACTATTCACCTGATTATTTACGTTTAAGGTAAGAACAAGCATGCAATTGCGATTTTGACAAATTGTTTGTTTTCTTCTGAATACTTTATTTGAAACCTTTTTTTTTCTGAAACAAATATTCAATATTTGGCAAAACGCAAGTGAAATAAAAGATCATGAAAAGAAGTTTGATTTGTTGATTTTGCTGTAAATGTTTTTCGTATTGTGTTTTGGTGAAAATATTTGAATATCATCTGTCTTACAGAAAAGCTGGTCATTAAACTACCTCACATACTGCACATTACATAGCAATATAACCTCAAAACTAGCCATCCATTTTCCTGGTATAAAATAATATATCAGAAGGTACAATGCGCGCTGACTCTTATCCGTCCGAGTCACGCGTTCAATTTACTACCTCGCCACTCTCTCAAGATTTATTTACGATTAGTACATAGTGAACGCAACCCGGCCCGAATAGCAATCGCCCGATAGAATTCTCAACGAACCTCTCTTAATTTTATTTAACCATCTAAAATATTTATACTAACAAGGATTTTGGTATACAGATTTTTGGACACAGAAATAGTTATTAATGTTTAAAATAATCTACAACCATTTTCGTGAATACTTAATGGAGTTTTCTGTCCTTGTCCATTATAAGACACTGTCTCTTTCCTATGGTTGTCCAGCTATCCCTTTTTCCGAGCTGTCAGACTCAGAAGGCGGCTGATGAATGATGTCACATAATTAGGGATGTAATATGCATGGACACAATTTCATGTTGAGTATTTTGGATGTATGTTGCTTTTAGAGAATTGAACTTATTTAAAATTGCAAACTTTTTACTATTAAATAGACTATATATGAGTTCAATAAATATTTTCATAAAATGAGTCAGATTTTTTGGTCGTTATTTGTGTGAACAACTCAATAAATACAGTGTAAGAAATCGGAGTGCTACGTACCGCTCGTAGCACGTAGGCCATGCTACGATTCCTACGATCGAAAATAGCGTTTCATTTACATAAGCTTTAAAAGTTTAAAGAGACTTCTAACTATAAAAATCCTTCGGAATTTTACAGGATTTTACTGCGTATTCATAGTAGCTCTACAAACAATCCCGCAACGGAGATAGCGGCAAAAAAATGCCTTGAGCCTGCGAGATATACAATCGAGTCCAACTGGTATTCTGCTTATTTTCCACGAAGTAATATTTTGTTGCAGTACTTAATTTATATCATACCCACGAATTTAGTTCTTATTTTGACTTTGGTTTCACTCAGTTCCACTCAGTATCCAGCAAGTTATTATGAGTAACATATAACATGCTCGTCATATGCAAAAAGGGGTCAGGGGGTATAGTAACCGGCCACTCACTTCTACTCTTTAATACGAGCTATAAACAAACCACTACCATCTTAAAACGAAAATCACCACTTAAGCAGCAATTTAGCGAAAATTTTATCAAACAGAACTCAAGCGGCGATAAATTTACTTGATCCCTAAATAAACCTCTAAAAACTGAAGTTGGGAACGTAAATAAGGTTTACCTCAAAAACCGTGTCTCGAATAGAGAGGGCCACACGTTATCGCGAACTCGCTCCCGCCACCTGCTCCGCGCCTTAAACTTGATATTTAATTAACAGCGAACGTTCTTCTTAGCTACTGGATGTGGCTTGTATTTCTTTCAAAGATTCTTTCATTCTGTATGCTTACAAAAAGCGATAACTTGAATGGTATATTTGCCTCTACTTGTTAAAAATCACGTGGTGACTAATGGTTTTAAGAAAATATACGTTACTAGCTGTTGCCCGCGACTTCGTCCACGTGGTTAGAATTTTCCCAATTTTCCATTGTATCTTCGCTCCTATTAGTCGCATGTTATATAGCCTATAGCCTTCCTCGATAAATGGTCTATTCAACACAAAAAGAATTTTTCAAATCGAACCAGTGGTTCCCGAGATTAGCGCGTTCAAACAAACAAACAAACAAACTCTTCAGCTTTATATATTAGTATAGATTGAAAACTTATTCTACCACCCGATTAAAGTCGATTTTGCTGTAATACTTATTGCTTTTATAATATTGCTAGAGTCGAAAAAAATATATTAAAATTATTTCATTAAGTATAGTATAGTATTGACAGTAGGTATATTTTTAACTAGCTGTTACCCGCGACTTCGTCCGCGTGGTTAGAAGATTTTCCACATTTTCCTTTGTATCTTCGCTCCTATTAGTCGCAGCGATGGTCTATAGCCTAAAACCTTTCTCGGTGAATAGTCTATTCAACACAAAAATATTTTTTCAATTTGAACCAGTAGTTCCTGAGATTAGCGCGTTCAAACAAACTAACAAACAAACTCTTCAGCTTTATACATTAGTATAGATTCATTTTTTGAATTAGAGATATACTATTAAATGATGTAACGGTTTACTCACGCGTATTTATCGGGGTAGCCCGACTAGATATCTCTGTTAGAGATATACTGTCAACATGTTACCTAAAACATGAAAACTATTTTTTTCACAAAACTTGTAGACTATATTATGATGTAATTGAACATAGATTGACTCTACATTTAAGGTTTGAGGTACATAAATGCATTAATACACCGATCACAATTCTAAGTCAGCCTTTTCCAGTAAAAACATCTATATCTTCGTTGACGACGGCGCTACTCGCAGTCTTAGGTTCTCTCCCATAATTGTATTTAGTCAATTAGCATACGAAATTTCATTTAGGAGCGTTGGTAATTACTTACGTAGCGCAGTGCCGTTATTAAAGGGTCTATTACATTATGTAATGCTAAGATTTAATCGTCTCGTTCTTTTTGACGATTTCCTAACAACTTGTTTGGATTATCTTTGGATAATTCTTAATTTTATCTTATTTTACAATGAAATAACGTTTTTTTGTATTGAACATTGTGTTTTGTGAATTGCCTTACCTTCTTAAATTATGGTGTAAACATGCCCAATGGAAATGCTTTTCGAGTGATGCATACTAGTTCCGGACAGAGAAAGTCAAAAGTAGAGTTCGGGCGCGTTTTCTCAGTAGTGAGACAGCCTAAAACTTAACAATATTAAAAAAATCCGGAAAGCTTATACAATTTATTCAAGCGGTTTTACCGTCTAACCAAAACCTAATCAATAAATGCAAAAGTGAAACTCCACATCGGTCAGTAAATACAAATTCCCTATATAAACACCAAAATGATGGTATCAAGAAAATAAATTCGACTTAACGCCAAACCTAATCACTGTAGCCTCAGATAACGGCAGGTAAAAACCCGGCTATCCATCATGGGAGCTCCCGGGGGACCGCACCAATCATTCCCAATTGCTGTTAAATAACACAGGAAGGGTCCCGGTTATCGGATCAATCACAAATGCATAGAATAGTTTAGCCGTTTCGCCGCAGGCCTGCGCCCTTTGGGTAGCTGGGACGAGGAATGAACGGAGGAGTTTGTTTTCGACAGTTAGGCGGTTTAACACGCAGAAGTTGTTAATGTATTTATTTCAATAATATAAATAAACTTACTTCGATATTTAATAATCATTTAGTGGGTCTCTTATGCAACACATCTTGGAATATTTCAGGCTGTAGCTTGCTTAAAAATCTGGTAGGTAACTAAGACTTTATCAGCTTGTCTCTGTTTGTCTAATAACACTATCTTAAATTCTGAATATGAAGAAAGCGATCATCTTTTGGTACTCTTATTAGTTTCGTTAATAAAGTTGTTATCTCATTTATCTCACTTCAATGAAGCCGGTCAAGTACGGTTCGGACTCGCGATACGGAGGATTCGAGGATATGCTTATATAAACTTAATAAATTATTACTGTGTCCTCTCAAATAAATTTGTCTCCCATAATAGTAAATGTAACTATAACAATATTTGCTGAAATTAATGTTATTTTTTTGTATTTTTTCTTATAGCGGAGAGACAGACAGGCAACGGAGAGTCAGAAATAGGGTTCCGTTTTTGCCTTTTGGGTATGGACCCCTAGAAAGTTCAAAAATACCCCACTTAGCTCCCTAACAGTGCTTGTTCGAGTTCATTATAAGGTTGTGAGGCAATGTGGCGGTTTCACACCGCTATGACTATGTAAATGCGTCCCTCTTTCACTCGAATTATTGGCACTTTCATAAGGGTTTCTTACGACTCAATCAATGCTATTATTGAAGGAAAATTTAGATTTTTAGGGTGATAATCATTTTTTCTACTTTCTTTCCTTTCGTGAGTTTATTATCTTTTGGTAGTTGATTGCTTTAGTGGTGATTCCTTACCTGATAATTTACAGTTAGAGTAGCATCAAAACTACTAGTCCTTTGGAATTGGTCATTATTCTGGAATGCAATAAAAATACTTTGGGACTGAATTAAAAAAAAACGACAAGTAAATTAAAACTTTTTGCTTCTAGTCACAAAAATGTACAAAATTGAGTGAAACCTATTCCGTGAAAAATCTGTAGTTTATAATTGCTCATGTCATAATCGTTTATACATTTAGTTCGATTGGAAGTTTGTTAACCAATTTATTAGACAGTGACACAAGCAAAGCAAAAATATATAAATTAAATATGAACATATTTGGAACTTTAAGCATCCTTATACTAAAATATACCAAACACTGATACAGATTGTTCAGGTAATTAATTAATTCAACGTATATCAAACTAAACACGCCCAATTATATCAGGTACATACAACCACGGCGGTGAACGCGATGCTGGTTGCAGCATAGCACGCAGCTCCCACATACCACCCGCACCGGCCCGCCGTCTTATCTAATTGGGATCCAATTAGTTGTACAGTGGCAGTTTGCAGTACTACCCGCAGTTTGGAATGTTCTCAAAGAGCTGGATGCTTTCCTGCATGTGTCGGGTGAGAGAGGATTTTTTATGAAATACCTAAGTGTAGGATTGTATGATTGTATGAAATTAGATAAGAATGGAAATAATAATAGTTTTGTTTTGTTTTTCAAGACGGCTGAATATTTTTTTATTGATTCAATGACGTATCATTAATTCTTTAAAACGAATAACTTTAAAATTCGTATCAGAATAGATAACTTCTATCTTCAAATTAGGTGATCTGCTGTTCTCACACTTGGCTTGAAAACAGTGTGACTGTGAAAATATCAACATTGTGTTGAGGACTTTGTCTAGAAAACTTTGAGCGTTATTCTAAAGCAGGACTCTTAATAAGATTGTTTATTGTTATGAAAAATTAAAACGGATGGTTGGAAAATGTTTATGGTCAAGATTTGAAATTAAGTTATTTCAAGATCTTTATTTTGTACCAGTAATTTTTCATGATAATTAAGATTCTGTTTTGTTATTTTGTGTTCTTGCAAATTTTATTACTTTAATTAAACTTATATTTGCCAAAGTCTTGTTTACATTTCTCAAGTCTAATAGTAAACAGATGTCAAAACCCAGTCATTGACATTCTTCACTATTGTTGCTTTAGACTTTTCGACATCAATCGGTAACTTAATGAAATACTTGTTAATAATTCTGAGAACGTTTTGATTGATATTTCTCACGTGCTCGAAGCGGTACCGAGTAATTGGCGAAATTAATTGGGTTTCTATTAAAACTGCCGACGTCAGTCAAATTAATATTTTACTGCGATTTAAATTTAAATGTTTTCATTAAAAAGTCTTTAAAGTACCTACTATTTTGTTATCTTATATGTATATTCCTAAACTTCACCTGACGATGTGGGTCATACTTCGTACATATTTTCACAAGATTGAATTTAAATAGTCCAAAATTACTATTCAAGTTGTCCCTCATCGAGGTAAAGCCGTCAAGCAAAGCGAAGGTCAAGACGAAGAAGGAGGTCGTAAGTAAAATATTGGCTTGCGACCTCCTTCTCTATATCTATCCCAATAGTAAAATACACATTCGATTTACAGCTTTGTCACTGTTGAACAAGGCCTCCAACTCCGAAGCAATGAATCCAAACAATAAAAGAAAACAAAATACAACCTAATTTGAAAACGAACATTCAATTGTCTTAAACCGTATAAGCAATAGGAAACTTAACAATATAAACTCCAGAAATACCGTGTGAAAACAAAATTCATACATTTACTGTAACGTTATGCAAAACAGTTTGTACTGCATACAATTATACGAGCGAGTGTAGAGGATGCTCACACAATTACTTGACGACGCGGCTCGACGGCCCGACGCTCATAATCATTACCGTACGAAGTCGACGCTAACATGGCCGTTTTAAAAACAGCTTACAAATACAGGGGCGAAGAAAGACGGGGCGGCGATTCTGGTTTTAATTTGGAGTCGATTTTTAACAGATGTGTGAAAATATTGGAAATTGTTTTGCGAGTTTTTAGACCGTTTTATAAACAGCTTACAAATACAGGGGCGAAGAAAGACAGGGCGGGGATTCTGGTTTTAATTTGGAGTCGATTTTTAACAGATGTGTGAAAATATTGGATTTTTTTTTGTTATTTTTTAGACACACTGCCTATAGTAGCTTAAATTGTATTTAAAGAAGATGTCGAGTACATTTTAAAGAATACGAAGCGGATGTGGAAGAAAGATACCGTTCAACATTTCGCTTTTAACGATAATACATTTAAACGTAAAACAAACCACCTTCCTTTAAAAATGCCTGTGCCTAAGCTTGAACTATTTAGAAAAAGCTGTGCTTATATGGCACCTTTAATATATAATTCTCTTCTAAAAGGAATGACTGATCTGCCATATAAAAAGTTCTGTTTTACCTTGAAAAAATGGTTAATTGAGGAGAGCTTCTATAGTCTCCAAGAGTTCTTAAATAAGAGCACATGTCGATTTGGTGCTAAATCTGTACTAGATTTCTAACTCGTCAATGTGTTTTTCTTTTTTTCCTTTCTACTAATACGAGTATGTTTGTAACTAGTTTTTAAGTTAATATTATTTTGTATACCCTTCATTAGGGTGAAATATGTATATGTGCTATACCTACAATAACATAACATCTTTTGTTCCACCATATTTCAAACAAATAAATGATTTATTATTATTATTATAGTGTATTTAGGTGTGAGGCTTTCACAACCATAATAATATTACTCTAATTCATAATAGTAGACCCTCTAGACCGTAAGCTCTGAATACACTTTGTTCTGTAGTTCTTCTTGTTTGAAGAAGGTTGTCAAATTAATACCTTCTCTCCAGTCAATTCACGTACAAATGCGTTTCATCGCAATCCCAGTTATTAATCAGCTTACGAAAAAAAATACTTCTAATCAAGTTGATGAATTAATAGTTCACATTTGATTCGTTAACTAACCTACCATCATAAGGATTTTTAATTAAGAAATGGTTAAGACAAATAAAAATTGTATTTGAAAAGCCATAACAGTGATTTATACATACATTCAAAATTGTAAACTATGGACGTGTAGTCAACTACAGGTTGCAAACACAAAACTTACTCCAGAATAAATCCTTGAACATAGTGTTCAAATAAAATAAATTCAATTTCAAACCTTTTGAATAATAGTCGTAAACATGAAGTCATAAATCAAATACCTGATTTCGTTGAGTGTTTATGAAAACTCGCTTACTAAGTCACGGAGAGCAGTTACGTTAAATGATTTATTAACAACTTAGGTAACATTATTATGAACAATTCGTCGGGGTATTTAATCTTTTACTTTAATGAATAAAATCTGTATTTATTGCTTAATTAATTTTCTTTACGAAGGTTAATACACTTTAGATCTTTCATAAATAGAGAAAGAGGACTTGATACTATTTTTATGCCTTATATTAATAGGACAACACAAGGATTATGTTACTAAATGCGGGAATGATTTTCTTTTTATAAAAATAATCATATATGTCAGTACACAAATAAGTTTCATTTTCAGCATAATTGTCATTTCAATATCAAATTACATTTACCTTATTTTTACCTTCATTTAAACCCAAAACCCATCGTTGTCCCACCGCAGGACTACTCGTAGTTTTATAAAATGATGCAACCTCAAAACAAAAACATGATAACACCAAACACAAAAACATTGATTATAAAACGTTCTTAAATATTTATCCATCTCTCCCTTAAACAAACAGCAGATAGCATGCTTCTAAACAGTAATTTCAAAATGAGTGACATTCCAGTATACATCTAGCAGTTGCTAAAGAACGCTACACACAATAAGTAAGCATTGTGTGGATAATATGATTCTTTTGTGTGGTAGGACACTTGTGTGTGACAGAACACAGGACAATGGGATACCTACAAGACACAATAAGGCGGGTTGCACACGACACACGACACGACACAACAAGGATTTCTGTTTACTTACTAAATGCTAACCCTCAGTACGATACGTTTAAAAGAAAATTAGCTGCTCGGTGCGTGTAGGCTCTTGTGTACACAGCCTAATCAGCCTTTGTTTCAGACAGACTGTTTCTCAGAATGTATCTTGCGTGGGAACAGACAGCTGTAAGTCCCAGCCCTTCAATTCATATTCGAAAATCTAAGTTCCAGACTTTCCTAATTTGCAGCCGCGCTTTGTTTGCGAGGTAATTTAAAGGGAGTTTCAAAGAAAATCATTGCGAAATGCGTGAGGGCGGAACGTAATGAGTGTATGCGGGTTGTTTGTACTGCCAGTTGGTTCTTGTATTTGTTCCAAGGAATTGATTTGAATATAATTGTGTCTGTCATTTTGGGATTTGTGTTTTTGATGTAATAATCTGATAAAGACGGCTGTCCGTACAGTCTCAAGTGGTTGAGGTCACCACGCTATAACGACTGTTCGTGACGGTAAGATCCCCGCTTAGGACCAGCTTTTGTGTGATCTAAGAATGTGTATTTTTAAAAATAATTTTGGGAGTCACCACATCAGATATAGGACAGGAAGAGACTCAAACCTATCCGATAAAGCTTTAAAACCACCGGTTGCATAAAGGAAGAATCATTTTGCACAACAACAGCTACCTTAGCTTTACGCGTCGGTTCACTCGCTCGCCCGGAGCGGTCACCATGCTCCTATAGGATGTTTGCGACTCAAAGTGTGCACCCTTTTGGGTGCATCACCAACTGGATATATTGGAATAAAGCAAATAAAGCCGTAGCTTCACTCTATATGCATGTAAATCGGCCTCGGGCCTCGATACCGAATACAGATTGAAACGAACGGCGGCTTAACATTTTTATTGGATACAACACACGCTTGACGGCTTTGCGCGGTGTGTTTGTGATGTGCGCCGTCATCTAGTAATGGATAGCGACTGTTCTGTTTTAAACATCATATTGTCAGACTTCTCAATTCAGATTATTCAGTAAACCTTAATTAATTAGTTATTTAATACAGTTTATTCAATTAACTTGTTCTGAAGCCCTACTTACAAAGATAATTGGTACTTTATAGGATCATAGTTCATTACAACAACAAAAAAAGTACGAATAAGAATCATGATCTTCCAAAACTTTAAAAACCATACAAGCTTTACTAAATTGTAATCTTACACAAACAAACAGACTATTTGTTAAGAGTATTATTCTCTTAGATATAAACTAAAACCTCTACAAATTTAAAACGACCACCCCTAAAATGTAATGTAACGAAATCAATGTTACGCACAGACGGCGAGCACGCCCGATTGCATTGTATTTTGCATACAAGAACGGCTAGATTTGTTAACTCTCTCGGAATGATACAATATGCAAATCGTACATATACGATCGAGTTTCACGGACATTCATAGTGTATAGAGATACAGGGGGCCTACTAACGCCATTTGTGATGATACTCTCAAGTATGAACTTGTAATAGGCGAATTACTGCATGTATAGCCGAGTCTTTAAAGTCGCTTAGCCAAATCCAAGTGTCGTGGAGACAATCCCCGCTTAGGACAAGTAGTTGTGTGATTCACGAAGGATTGTCCTCAGTTTGGATGTCTTTGTGCATGTGACTCGAATGTTTGTGCAACCCCCCCGCGACATAATGATTAAATTCCTTAATACGGGTCTTAGTCTTTAAAAAAATCATTCGCAAGAAAGATAGCGCTTCAAAAGACCGAGTGTTATCTCGCTTACGCAACTAGATCAGTCTTACTAAGAGAACTAATAGTAGACCCCCTGCTTGTAAAAGAAAAACATTTCCTACATATTGATGACGAGATTTCAGATGCGCTTTTGGAACAGAGGTGAATGTCTGTTGTATATTCATGCTTGAGTACACGGTGAGCGCAAAACGGTTTGGGGATTTCATGGATACGGATGGACACTTTTTTTGAGTACTGCTGGCAGAAATAAAGCCTAAGTACGGTGGCTGTACTTTGGAATTTTGAAGTTGGAGTATCGCTATAGTGGAGATGGAGTTTTACACTAAAGATATTGATATTTCTCGAGCTAAACACGTTTGTATTACTTACAGAACTTCGATCGCCTTTTAATAACCGTCATTTTATGACAAGATGTGTAAATGGGAAAAGCGTAACTTCCTATAACAAGCAAACCCTTACTAAGTGTTGTTATGAAAAAAACAGAAAAGTGATGAATTAAAAAAAAAACATTTTCAAGTTTGCAAGTCATTTGATGTTTACACAAAATAAAAATATAGTCCTGAAGCATATTTCAGTATTTTTTTATCTATCACTAGCCCACTACTGCTAGGCAAAGGTCTCCTCAACGACTCCATCAAATTTTATTTAATTCGTGTATTATTATTATTTTTTCAGTTTTTCGAATGCATGTCCCACAAAAAATCCACAATCAACAATCAAATTCAAAGTAACAACATTTCTAAATAGTCCACAGAAGTGTATTCTTGTCCTGATTAAAGTTGCAGTAAGCTATTGACTTCTGACACGCCATAGCCTTGCGCGGAGTCTTGTCACTTTGCAATCTGTTAAATATTAAAGCTGGCATTTGCATTTCACCCCCGTACCTGGTTCGAGCTAACGTTGAGGGTTGTTTGCTTAAAATACGTGTTTTAGGATACCATGGAATCATTTCCGTGAATTGAATGTGTTTTTCGGAGTTATGGGGGCAAATTACGTAATGGTACCAATGTTTAAATATTTTTCATCTCTTCTATGCATATTATTCACATGTTGAATAAGGTAAGACAGCTTGTCAAAAACTTAAGACAACGATAGGACACAATAATTTACAAATTGAATTAAATTAAATCTCAAAATCTTGTTCTTCACTTCAAAAGTTTCAAATCACGAACGTCACGTACACATCAAACCGTCAAATACTTATAAATAATTAATTTCAGTACAAACTCATGGTAATGAGTCCCACACTCCATTAGACACGTAAGCCTTCCCATAAATATTCATAAAAACAAAACAAAGTAGAAAATAAATTAATAATTAGCTTAGCAACTAGCTATTACAGAAACAATTCTGATTATCATCCAATAAATAATGTTGTGGACCCATTAAATGTCCGACAACCACCATAATTAATTTAAGTTTGCGGAAATTATACAAAACGTAACTAGTTGTGAACTATTCTTGTTGTGCTGTTAGTTTGTTGTTTATTCTGATTAATGCTTTGATGATACGACGTGATTGGTAAAATAAATGTTTTGAAATAAATCTAAAGGGTTTTTTCCTGATGGAAAATGGTGCGTGTGAAAGAGATCTTGGTTTTTAGTAATCGATGTGAAATTTTGTTGATCACCGGTCACCTGTTTTGTAGTAATTGACTGTTAGTATTTGTAGCTAGGGATTGTTGTCTGGGTTTCGTACCCAAAGGGTTAAAAGGGCACAATATGACTGTGGCCCCAGTGTCTGTCTATGCGTCCGACAGACTGTATCTCATGAACTGTGATAATCCGACCTGACCGGATTTATATTTAATTTGATTAGAAACTAAAACCAAGGTTCATGGCAGAAGTGAAATGTGTAGTACAAGGTTTTTAGTTAGAGAATCATTTATTTAATTGGTTTTATGCATTTTAAGACATTATTTAATTATGTTGATATCAAATTCAGTCGTCACCTTTGTAAGGATAAATATCTTTTGATTTATTAGGCTGCAGCTTGTAAGGTAACAACAACATAAATTATTATTTGACAGTCTGAAAGTTAAATCTAATTTATAAACACTCAATTTTAATGCTCATTCTAAGTTAAAATTGAACGTAATAAATCCTGTTAAACAAAATTCCGACGCTGTCAAATTTAAAGTTATATTGATTTTCAAAAATTATTCATTAAAAAGCGTTCTGCAGAATGATTTCTACTTGAAAACAATGCAGAATAAATAAAAATCCAATTTATTCCGTACACGAGATGTTTTTTTTATTTGTATAGCAATCACAACGGTTTTATCGCTTGAATAGAGAATTCTAAAGAAAATCAGTTGCCGATTTATGAATAACAAATTTTTGATAACCAGTTTAAAACTTTTGTAATTGTCGATCGTAACGAGTGTTTTTAATATTTTTCAAGTTGAAACAGTTAAAATAATTTATTGCTGATTCAGGAATGTTTTTTTAGCGGGTATAAAATAATAAGTTTATTGCAAACTTTGACGCTATGTGGTTTGTAGTTGACTATGTATTGTGTCCTATTTACAAATGTGATAAAGATTTCTTTTGATATTTTTACACTTAGAACTACCTAAGTAGTTCATGTCTTTTTGGCAAAAAAAAAGATACACACAAAATAAAATCATTAATTATTTAAATAATAAGTTGACAACATAGACAAAATTGATCTCTTAATCTGCCTTTAATTTCCGCGAGCAAATATGAATAATTAAATAGTAGTATATATTTAAAATTAATCATCGTATTCATGCGCTCTTTACGCAGATTAACAATCCATTCTAAATAATTATTAAAATGTATTAATGTAAAAAAATGATTGATGAAAATTTATAAGGCAATAATCATAATTGTCAATAATAATTACAACAATACTAAAATAATAAATACAACCTACAGCAATATCAGGGCAGATAGACTTCAGTTAAAACAAATCTTTTTCTGATACAATGTGACTTAAAATTACATTAAAAGTTGTCTAGACAAGTTATTCAAAGAAAATATTACATTAAAAATAATGAGACTCATCCACAATCCATTGTTTTATCGTAAAAGAAGATTATTCTATGAATTTTAATTTTAAACTTTCATACAAATAGTGCCTAACTCAAGTTATGTACCGAAAGTAATATTCTAACTAATTAAGAAGCTTTTAACATGTTTATTCTAAAAGTCATGTGAATGTTTAGTTAGTGTGATATGACTGAGTTATTTTAAACTTGCTAGTGTGAGGAAAGACTAAGAAGCTATGTGGATGCGGTATTATTTTATGCTTCCTTCTCATCAGCCTTGAATAACCCACGGCTGGACATAGACCTTCATTTGTTTATGCAATTCTACGCCATCTTTTTTACATCACAGTTCTTTTTCTTTCGACTTCCCAACTTTTCCTCGGACTATCGGAGGATTTTTACTTATAAAAATAAAATCCCCTCAAGACCTATTTTTCAGACCTCAATTTGGATGATAATTGTTTATAAAAAAAATAGATTAAAAAAAAAGACAGTAGGTATCTATTCTCTATGTTATTATTTTAATGTACTTGTCTAAGCCACCGAACTCCACTTAAACAGCTTAACCGATTAGAACGTTCACAAATAAAACCTTCAAGTAGAACGATGTTGGCGTGATCATCTAGTGTACATTTAAAAATATTGATTTAATCCTTTTTTATTTGATTTGAGTTGTAAAATCCATACATAAAGCTGAAGAATTTGTTTGTTTGTTTGAACGCGCTAATCTCAGGAACTACTGGTCCAAATTGAAAAAATATTTTTGCGTTGAATAGACCATTCATCGAGGAAGGCTTCAGGCTATAAATCATCACGCTGCGACTAATAGGAGCGAACATACAATGGAAAATGTGAAAAAAACAGGGCAGGTATAAATCATTACTCATATCTTCTACCCACGGGGACGAAGTCGCGGGCAACAACTAGTTTAACAATAAAATTGCACCGGACAGACAGAAAGACACAGCTCAATTACTTTCATATTTATGAATTTTGGTAAGAATTTGAATATTTTATTCATACTGTCTCTATTCTAGTCACACGTTTCAAATATCTTTGTCTTATCCGTGACAATACAATACATGTAAAATATAGAAATACTTGAACAATAATAAAACCTCTATTGCATCGTTTTAAGGTCCATAATTGAGCTTCACGTGACAATATACGTGGGTGTATTAAGTTCATTCAACTATTCATCTCGTATAACAACTTGCTTTGTTTAATGCCTGTACTAGGGGATTTTAAAGAAGGACTGATTACAATATCAGAGCGAGACAGTGCTTTGCACTAATAGCTGGGTCTCACTCCTGCAAAGCAATGGATGACTTTCTAGATCGTAGTAAGTTTGAAGGTAGTTTAGAAGCTTTGCTGTGAAAATGCATTTAAATATTTTATTGTTAGTGACAAAATAATACAAGAATATGCTTTTAAAGCGTTTTAAAATACTCGAAGTTTTGTTTTGACAGCTAGAAAGGTATTGTACCGGAGAGCGTTGGAACGTTGCATCTGAAGAAAATGTTTAAAATAGATTGAGAGCTTATTTTTAAATGTTACTTACGTCTTAAGATGTTACCAGTCGATGGTAGAGACTGCAGTATATCAATCAGATTTTGTCGAAACAAAATATTACTTCATTTTATGCTATAATCTTACCAATATTATAAACGCCAATGGTTGTTTGGATGGATGTATGTTTGTTTCTCTTTTCTCTAAAAAACACTGGACGAATTAAGGCGATATTTGGTACACAGATATTTTATAATCTAGATTCTAGATTAACACACAGTATAGTTCCTTAACACGTTTTTTTGTTACCTTGCGATCATTTTTGCTTTGCGTATTTTTTATATAAATATAATTAATGAAATAATAAAGAAAAAATATTATAAAAAAATATTGACTAGACTTCTTGACCGAAATAAAAAGGCCTTCATCCTCATTACGTCTTATTATCTCGACAGAGGAATAGTAAAATAAGAAATTAATATTTATTTACGAACTAAAAAGGTTATTACTTTGTTTATCCCGTCAACATCTCCGTTCTTGAAAACCATTTTTCAGTTTGAATAGTTTTTGTGCAGTCGCTTGTCACTAAAATTATATGACTCTAAAGATTTATCACATTAAAATACCATACTTAATACAAGTAAAATTACATTCTTGGATTTCCTTGGCCCTAGTAGTAATTTCCAATGCATTCTTTATATTTTATTTCATTTTAAATAATATGAAGTACAGTATAAGATAACTCATGTTTATATAGAAAGTCACAAAAACATTTTAATTTTAAAATGCGGAAGACACACATACAGTCTGTAAATTTTACATTCATCAAAAACGTCTACGGCTATCTATACTTAACATATATTATTACACAATAACATATGCTATGTCCCAAGCGATTCTGTGTTTGAGTGAATAAATTAGATCAACAATAGCTACGTTCTTGGATTCCCGGAACGATCCGACATGATCCTGTCGGTTTGTGATCATAGCTTCAAATTATATTAATGTTTGTATGATTACTAACACGCTGAGAGCTCCGCTGTAGGGAATTCTCAAGGATTTATGGTTCTAGCTATATTGGTAATTGGGTGTGAAGGTATGATTGGTTCAAAAATAAATAATATATCGAAGTTGATATTGGTTTTAGTGTTTATATTAGAGTTTTGTGTATATGAAGGAACTCGTGGGTAAGCTACAACTGCACAAATTTGTTCGATCTCAGGTTTAGCTACGCTTGATACAGTCAGTAAGTTAGTGAGGTTCCTCTATTTTTCGGTTGACTCGTCAAATTGTGGGTCCTGGCTTATATCATATGTAATAGCACAACAACATTAGTTTAATCAATTCATAAATTAATAAGAACATACATTACATACAAACTCTAGTCTTAACAGAACCCGAAACGTGTAATTACATAGTGAGCTTGTCAATAAATACGAAACGTCCTTCTTTCCTTATTACAGCAATCTTCTACGATTATTTTTATTAACAGGCGGTGGACAGATAAACGTACCGGGTGCCGGGTAAATGGCGTGTTACATTACGAAACAAGACCATTAACAAGTAGAAACACGTTTTCTTAAGTGTACATTAGCAGTTGCCAAAATATCTTTGCACATTACTCTTTTCTTTGTACGTTTTGGTGTAAATCTGCTAATGTTTTTGAGACAATTTAAGCGTTGGATAGTTTTAAGTCTTATTTGAAGTTTTTTTTTTAATTTATGATTTTTTTCTGTGTAAAAGTTTTCCCTACCACCAGCTTTGGGGGATTGGGTAGTACGACTTTCTACCAATGACAATTTTACATGCTTTAATCTATATTTAATTTAATAGGATACTTAACTATTTCACATTGCCAGAATCTCATTTAGCTTCAGAGAAGGGAAGGGATGGAAAGGAGACAAAAGTCACTATAAAGTTAAATCTTTTGTCCTGCAATATCGAGGTAACTAAGGTAGAGATTTTACTATTGAAGTTGTTTTGCAAGATTTTATTTTCATCTTTAACGCGTATTTACATACAGAAGACACATTTCAAATTTTTCACACATATCTACTAACAACAATATCGCAAGATGAAAAAAAATAACACTATAAACAATTGACTGCCTCATTCACAATTCCCACTGACTGTCTATTATTTCATTTCATACATTAGTCTATAGTTATTAGGTACCGGCGCCACCTAGGCGAGGGCCCAGTCTAGCCGGCAAGCCGTCCTAAGTTAGTGAGTTAGTTACATGTGACAGGATCGTATATCTCAATTTATTTTGATTTAGAGCTTAGTGTAGGCTGGATACATTGAAATGGAGGCTCTACATATAGCTCCACATATGTAGGTATACGAGTAATTTATATTGTGTGTGTGTGCACATGTTACAGTGCTAATGTTTTGTGTTCCTGACTTGCTGTGTCATGTATTGAGCATGAGTTTGTGTTCTATTAATTGATATGTGTAATTTTATGCTGTTTAGTTTAAAATAGACGTAAAAGATATAATTGTAGAATCTTTTTACACGTTTCTTCAAATAGGATGAAGAAAAATAAAATTACATCACCTATGAAATTTACTCCTTGTTGGCGCGGCGATAAGAAAAATATCATCTTTATGAAAGCTCTATTTATTTTAAGCTATTTTATACACTACAATACTTTATAAATAATAATTATAATCTTTTACAAAGAAAAGGCTCTCATTTATTAGGTTTACGCGGCCCTTGTACTATCTCACATGACGTAGAGTGTGACACTAACCGGTACTATTTATGACTGCACTTTAAGTACGAGCAGGAAATATAAGAACGTCTTAGTGGGTAGTTTGTTGTTTACTTTTGTTTATATATAAGTAGGTCAGCCTTGATAATAAACGGTGTAAAAGTTAAAGTCTGCGCTCAGGCAAACTGCATTAAATAAAATGAAAATGTAATACAGCTTAAGTTATAAAATTCAGTCCACAAAGGGCAAAAGAAGGAATTTGGCTGGGTTTTGTTCAGTAATAGTCCGATACGCTGTTCCGATCAGTTCAAATCGGGTAAAGCCAAAAAAAACATAGTAGATTTTTTTATCATTTCCCTTGCTCTATGATCGTACTAATACCAAAACTCTACAATGTCGGACATATTACATTATCTTTTGTACCATTATACTAATTCTTGTTTTTTCACGATTCCTTAATAATTTCAATAAAAAATGTAATAAGAATAAATCAAAGTTACTCAAACAAACTGCTTAAAAAAGCAAAATTTTAATGAAACACGTTTAATATAATCGCAATGATACTGTAATAAGCAAGATGAATAGAAGCAAATATTTAAATCGTGCTTATTACGAAACAGCCATAAATTTTGTCTGTTCATTCCAACAAAGGCTTATTTATAAGAAAAGTTTAAAGAAAGCAGAGCATTCCAACCTTCCCCAACTCCTCACGATTGGATTAATTAAATTAATTAATTGGAGGGCCGCGATTACAAAAATATTAACTTTTGTTTCCATTGTTTTGAAAATGGTTCGCTTTTATTATGAAACAAGGATTTTAAATGCATGGATATGTCATTATTTCAATGATATCAAGACACGTATTATGACTTTTGAAGAGTTTTAAAGCCTTGCTGTCAATTACAATTTACTTAAAGAAGATAACTATCACGATAAAAATGACCCTTACTTAGCGTTTCTTTTTATCTATACATATAATAAAATTGTAGAAAAGTGAAAACTGTACATTGAATATTTTTAAAAAAGAATAATTGAAGGGTGGTCTACTAACGATTCCGATGCCGAAAATATGATTTTTAGAATTTTTGTCTGTTTGTCTGTTTGTCTGTTTGTCTGTATGTATGTCCGGAAAGATCTCGGAAAGTACTGGATAGATTTGATTCAAATTTTCAGAGAATATCAACAAGAAGTCCGGTCAACATACTTTTTACTTATTATCTCGCTTTTCGTTACAGGGGGTGAGCAGGAGCCTTTTATATCTATAAACAAATATCAAATTATCTCATAAACTACTGAATATATTTCGTTCAAATTTTGCATGAACCTTATCGTACACATGATACAACAAATATACAAAAACCATAAAGCTACTAAGCAGAGGGCATGAGCAGTAAAGTTTTAAATTTTTGGACTCATCCGTAACATCGTGTAATACAATTATGAGGTGTATTTTCACCCCATTGAGTAGTAGGCAGCACGGTCATCAATTTACACAAAAAACATCACGCTATTTATCTTAAGACTGTTGGCAGAGCAATAATAGGATTTTTCGAAAATAAATAATTTTCACAAAATTAGTCATTTTATTCTCTTTCAAGTCTGATATAAGCCTACCGCGACTATTTCACAAGTAAAATAAAAGAAACATAAACTAATACGTTTTTTTATGCAATTGTTACCGTAATCGGTACATTCTTGAAAGAAAGGAACTTAAATTATTTTTATTTTTATTGATGTATACTAAAAATACTCAAGTTCAAATGTGGAATGCCGTAATATGATTTTGTATTTATTTACGATAGGTGTATATACCTATATTTTCAGCTCGGTATTGTTGGCGATGGTACTTCAAGATCAAAACATTCGTAGTGACACTCAACCCAAAGTTGCATGTAGTCCACATTGATCTCATCTATAATTACGACACAGTTTCTGAAACTATATTGTAAAATACAACCACCTTAACATTCAAATTCTCTAATACATATTTACAAGATAACTTCAATATATCCATGCTTTAAGTAGGTTATGAGCAGGTATTATCAATCTTTAGAATAGAACACATTACAGGACCTAGGTATATTTATTACAATAAATTAAACTAAACTAATATTTACATTTTAAAAACTATATCAATATAAAAAGAAAAATATACATTACTTACAAAAAAGACATCCTCATCCTTGCCAAAGTCGGGAAACGTGCCCAGAAGGCAGCCCAGTGGCTGCATTGCCACGTTGTCTGGCAATGCTAATTCTTTGGGAAAAATATAGACCAGCCTTCTGATCACGTGTAGAGTCGACCAAACGCTTTGCGAGTTCTTTATAAAGAACTCGTGCACCTGGTCCCCATGTCCCGAACGTTTCGACCCCAAACGGCTCAAAAATATAATTACCAACAAGGTTGTTATATTTCATAGGCCAAAAGTACTTCGGATAAAAAACCCCAGAAAACTTGCATAAAAACTGCCTAATAGGTATGCAATGTGAAAGATCTATAAGACTAAAGCTATCAATGAATAGACATTATGTATCTATTGATAGAATAATGTCTACTGATACCTGGGATTTTTCAATATTTTAACAATTTGATCGATCTACATCCGCCATTATAGAGACCGCACACGTGGTCCTTCCAAAAATTCCTTTAATAATTTATTGTAATCTCTACTTATTTAAAATTTTCTTTTTTAGTAGCCTGGTAAAAACAGGGGAAGGAACGAGACTGAATGCGTTTCTGAGATCCCTAAGCCAACGATGATTAGGAACATATTTTTGGAAATTTCCCCAATAAGGCTGATAATAGCGTGTAGCTATCAGCACTTACATCCGTCATACAATGTCTGGAAAATTCATTTTGGCTGTTGGTATCGACAGCGTAACCTCATAACCAACCTCATGTAGTCTTTATTTAAGTTCCATTTATGCAATAGGGATGACGGTATTTTACTTCAACGATTGTCAGGTAGGTTAACGAATAAAATACGTAATTTTTCTTTGTAAATTGGTACAGTAAATAGAACTCATGCACATGAAGTCACTTTTATGTTCATATTTTTGCTTTGTTTGTTTAATTACACATATCCTATACTTTAGATTTTTGTCATTGTCAATTTTGAAAAAGGGGTGTCTGATATTTTTTTTATTATCACGCTATTTATTTATCAGCAATTTAAAGGCAAATCATGATCAAAACACCAGGGGGGCAAGATAACACGTTTACCAACTTTTTTGTTTTGGAAATATTCCAAATTTTAATTTTAATATTAAGAGAACAATCAAACATAACGTGTTTCAGGAAACCGTTTACTACCGCAACCGAAACCGCTTATGAAATCCACAGTTACCGAGCCCGACTCTCAGTTCACCAGCTCCGTTCACAAAAATAATTTTACATCTTCTTTATATCGTCAGAAAACATCGTGTGTGAAAATAACAACTGTCTGGCTATCACTGTTTCTGAGAAACAGCCAGGTGACAGACAGACAAACGGACACCGGGGCCTCAGTAATATGGTTCTGGTTTACCTCTTTAGTTACAGTACAATAATAATTTTATGATACCTCATAATCACTGTCATAATCCGTCTAGCAATTTCAGGTGTAGGCCGGCCCAAGAACAGACGTGCTCAAAAATCATAACCCACCCAATTAGAAAATGGAAAACCCTCGAAAGTAAAACATTTTTAGCAGAAGTGCTAAGACTGAGTGTATAACTCAGTCTTAGCACTTCTGTTATTTTTTTCCTACTTGCACCCCCCCCCCCCATATTTAAACGGCTCGATTTGTCAAACATGTCTAAACGAACACTTGCACATAATTCACGTTTAAATTAAAATGGTTCATTTGGTTCCGAAGCTATGATGTTACAGACAGACAGGCAGGCAGATATGTCAAAGTTATAAACCCTTCTTTTTGGGATTAATTAAGAAAAAGTCATTAAAACAGCTGTGAAATATTTGACACCAGGATAGTATCGTAAACGATGAAATGTGTTTGATTCAAACATTTGATAGTCTTTGGGCCGCTCAAGATTCATTATAATTCATTTCGAAAAATAAAAAAGCAAGCTTTAAATATAAAAAAAAGGGTTTCATTTTCAATATTGCATTACATTTTTGAGATGATCGCTATTATTAAACATCATAGTTTTTCACATCTTGAAAATCACGCAGACAAAGTCGCGGGCAACAGCTAGTATCCTATACAGCTCGTGTAACATATCACAAAAATATGCTGGGCAAAGATCTCTCCCATTTTCTCGCAGATCTTTCGTCCTCGTCCTTCCTCAGGCGTACTGGACGCCTGAGGAAGGACGAGTTTTATTACGACAAATGTAACGTAAGCTTCAATGTAGAGTTATTGAATGATATTAGGTAACTGATGAAAGTAAGACTAAATCTAAGATTTGCAAATAGTTTATTTTGAATAAAAAAAAATCAATTTTACCATTCCTTTACCTACTTCCGTAACGCATACAAAATCTGAAACCCTTGAGGAATTCCCATAAAACTAATAAATAGTGCGTCTCGTATGTCTTTTTAAAAATATTTCGGATCATCTAACGTCTCGGTTGTCGCGACCAATGTAAAATACGCGCCTCATGGGAAATTTATTTGCGGGAGATCCTAAGCCGGTATAACTTGTCTTGTGTCCCTCATCGAGGCATTAGCTAGCTGTACCTCTACCATGCGCTCGTAGAGCAAGTCTTACACTGTTGTAAGAGCGAGACTCTACAACCCGTAGTGTATTGTTTTGTCTCTTTCTTACATCAGCATTAGTATTGCTTTGAATGATCGTAGTAGTAGGGCTGATGTTACTTTATGCTTTTATCATGAGCTCCTCGATAGTCCGGCGAGGCTCTGATTTCCCTTGACAGTTTTTGGCTTTGTTAACTCTGGTTTTATGTAGATAAACAAGTTTTGATCGTTTGAGGATTAACTCTTTCAAACCATTAAACTATTATGATATTAATATAATCCTTTCACATTTTAATGCAGAGGTAAAAGCTCGAGCACTTTACACGTATTAAATGGCAAGTGAAAATCTCGAATGGCTGAATGAAACTGTACGAGGGATTGCAGTAACAGCGTTCTATAAAGAAAGGAAAGATCGCTTCAATGAAAACTGAAAGCACTTAAACCATATTAAAATATTACAATTGTTGCAAATGGATTGCATTTATTTTAAAAAGGTTATTTTATTATAAACTTTTTACATTTAACTCAGAAATATTAAAAGCCGATTGTGAAATATCTTTGACCTTATGCCTAAATATGGCATCTATCACACGTGCTTCGTAGCTTTCGGACCTTATTTAGGCGTCGTATTACGATGATACCTTTCCAATATAATCCATTCCAACAGTTTCACACCCGACCAGTTAAAAGCATCGGTCTCATGTTTGCATCCAATTCCAAATTTTCGGTATATGTGGCCATCAGAATTGATGTGGAGCTATCAGGAATACCAGGTGGCGGCTCGCGTCCAATTCACACGGGAGTGTATTGCGTCCAAAAGGATTGGATTGGTTCAAAAAAAGTCATTGTCCCACAACATGCGGCGTGGGAAATAACGTCCGATGCTTTCCCATACCACGTACAATTACTGTTGTGGAAAAGTGTAAGCTTGTTTTGTCGATTAGTGTCGTTAAAGGATATTATGCGAATGACAATTTACTATCATTCTGATAGTTTTGTTCTCTTGCTTAGTTCAGTGATTAGTTTGTTGTATTATAATATATTGACATATGTATAACACTGATTAATGTATTTATACTTTTCAAGTTGAAATATATCTAAAGGTTGTTTGAGATTTACGCTCAGTAATTGACGAAGTTACTTTCAAGACATAATTAGATCGAATTTCTGGGATAACTTTTGTCCGATTAAATATGGATAAAATAATGACACCGTTTAATATATCAGTTTCTCAGTGTCTAGATGACTTCTGAAACTTACAGAGACACTCATCGTCAGCCTAACCTTTTCCAACTCTGTTGCTGTCGGCTACCAGTCTAACCGGATGCAGCTAAATACTATACGGAACAACTTCCTATATGAGCTCCTCAATCCAGTTATCTGGACAACATGATACGACTGCAGCTTAACGTGCCTTCTGAAATACGGAGAAAACTGTTGTGACATACATAGATGGACACCCAGCCGTATCAAGCGTAGCTTAACCTCCGACCGATCAATTGTGCAGTTGTAGCTTAGCCATGAGCTCCTTACTTACAGAGAGAGTAAAGTGTCAATACATTTGAACATAGACTATATCGTTTAGATAGTTTTAAAAATTCCAAACTAGTACTAAACAACAACCAACGAATTGGAACCAAATATTTGATGTCTATTGTAGTTTGTTGAACTTTTTAACGACTCAGCAATATGTGGCACAGGAATTCTGTTCATTGTGAATGCGCGTTTTATTTCGAGACTTTAAATTGGTACAGCGATGTAATATATTGTCCCTGTAGAGTTTGTTGTTGCTGTGCAAGTAAGATTCAAATTAGGGAAATGGTTGTTGTTCAAGGAACTTTTTTAATGCTGCTATTGGAGAAGCGAGTTTTAAATCAGCAAGATAAACGTGTAGTAATATATTTATATATATATTAGCAATGTGACCAGGTTTTACAGCCAAATATCTGTGCAACAAAAAAAAACAACGGCTGGTCAGTTGTTTTGTACGCAAAACCGCTGTCGCTTCAGTTTCAAACTTTATTTAATGGATAAAAGCAAATTGAATTTGATGGCGGTTTTAAAAGTGGGAATCTATCCTTTTACATATGTTGGTATTTATAAAGGATTACAGGGCTTAGTTTGTAATAGGCGGTTCTATAATTCGGAAGTGTTTTATTGATGATTTTGTTATTAATAGTTGATAGAGACAAATTCATTTTTACATTTCCCAAAGTGATTTCCGAACGATGTTTTGAAATGTTACCAAACGAATTTGTGTGGTTTTTAATATAGTTGATGCGCCGTGCATGCGAGTGCAGATATATTATTGACAGTCGTAGTGAAGGTGACAAACAAAAAATTTAGCAAGGAATATGAGAACTGCCGTGCATAATATTATGATTACATAATTCATGATTATATTTTAAAAACCATGATAAAAACGCTGAGTCATCCTTTCAAAAATTTATAATGAAAAAATTTTGTTTGTCATAGGTGTGCCATAAATAAATTCAAAGGCGCTAACCTCGCGCTCCGCGCCCTAGCATTGCGTTGAACATGCGGCGTTACTACAAAGACACAACAAACATATGCTAGCATACATATGTATTGTATATCATCCGTACGTAGTGTATTAATGAGATGCTAAAAATTTACATGGAATTCGGACATTTTTAAGTTTAAAAAAATTTGAGGTTCTTAAAATATGGTCTAAAATTAATAAAACAAGTTTTAATTTGTAATGTTTATTTTAAGACTAGATTAAACTTATCTTTGGAATGTTTTAAACATTTCTATGTACAAAAGTTATATATTATTATTATTATACTAGCTTAGTTTAGGTATATATTTATCATTTACACGTAAAATATCAGTACACAAAAAATATGCTAGCAAACATTGTATTTTCTTTTTCTATAATTCTGGCGACTAATTGTTTGTTCTGAAATTCAAATTCTGGATTATGTAAACAAAAAACAAGAATTTTATAAAACACAGGAGCCTAGAAAAAACATGTTAGTTGCATATTTAGATGTTTTTAAACATATGTGCAAATGGTTGCGAAACTGAAGATTATCCACCTTTTTAATTTATTCCTTTCGTTTTTATAAGATGATTTTGTTTAAAATCCAAAGGCGGACCTGAGAGCCCTTATAAACCTGTGGTATCTTACACAAAATATAAAAAATTAAAAGTTGTGAGTAAAATATACAATTGAAAATATATTAGAACTATTAAACTCTAAAATTATATAAAATGCACAGTATCAATGGTTGAAATCTTTGACATGGAAACATTTGACTAAATTACAAGCACTTTGGTGGTCAAAACTTGACATCACCTTCTGTGATACAAAATAGTTTAAAGCCGTAATAGGCCGTACACTTCATGCTTAACACTCCTTAGAACATTTTCTTAATTGTTTTAAAACTTGTCACGAAATATTGAAATTTTCTTTGTCTTTTTCTTCCGTCAAGTTGCATGTAATCGTAGAAGGCTGATGACGACAGCTGTAACTAGCAGAACTGTTGTAGAAGTAATCAAGTGACCTGAAATTAACAAAGAATTTTTAAATATTATTTTTAAATATCAGAATTGCTGAGTTAAATGATATATCAAGTCCAAAGGCAAAAGACCGAGTCTTTACTTGGATGAAAACAATGTCTACCGGTGTTTTTTGAGCTACGTTAAATAATCGATCCTAATGAAGGCCCATTATGACTCTATCAACGTTCAAATTCAACTTTGATATATTTTTAACAGTTGAAATATAATGCCGCTTTTAGGTTACAGAAGATATTGGTTCTAAGAGATTAAACATACCTGAATCTGGAGCATTCAGTTCCGAGTTAGGAATTTCTGAAGAAGAAGGCGGTGGATCTGAAAGCAGAGAAAATTATTATCAATTATTATTAAAAAAAAAACATTGCATCGTTGTCTAAATGCCTGTGCCTGCGAGATAAAATATTTTTGATATAAACATGGCTCCATATTTTAGTTGAGGCCAATATTTATCAATCAATCAATCAATCAATCAATCAATAACTTTATTGCATTCCATAATGTGTACAAAGCTGGTGGGTAAAATTAAAAGAAACAATTATGGATTTATTATTTAGTTTGGGTTCTGATATTTTAATATGGCTTTCATCACACAAACATTTGTCCTTATTAGGATTTTGGGTTATTTTAATACAGTGTTCATCACACAAACATTGGTCCTGGGTAGGAATCGAAAGCACGACCTTCGGCTCAGCAGTCAAGGCCACTAACCTCTGGACCAACAGTCCAGTAGGTATTAAGAAGGTGGTGCATGAAATATGTACTTCTTAAACTCACCTCTGTAGAACAGATCCCTCTTTCTGCTGTAGTAGTTGGCAAGCGGGACCTGCATGTCACAGAGGATCTCGACGGTGGGGGGCAGAGCATCTATCCTCACGACGGAACTCGTTAGGGCTGTGTAGCGGCCTTCGATGACTTTGATCGACGACTTCGCGTTTAGCGGTCTGCGGACACAATTTGATCGTTCACTGAGATTGTTTTTACTTTGATTTTCCTGTTTTGTGCTTGATGTAATGTGTACCTATGTAGGGATTTTTTAGTAAGGTAAGTAAGAAGGCCTTACTTCTGTTTCATGGATAATTTTAGTATAATTCTGTTGATAATGTATTCATCAGACAAGTACGTCACTTGTCCAATAGGAATATCATCCGACCATTTAAACTTTTTTTAAGAATGTGGTGTAAAAATGTGTATGTCTTTAAATTGAAACCAGGTTCATGTGACTTAAATAAAGCATTCTCATAGAATCCAACTACTTATATACATTTCAGTGCGCGACTTCGAAATAACAAAAAAAAAACACGACGTGATTACCTCGCAAAACATTGCAAAAGAAAATAAATACATCACATCCTCGTAAATATTAGAGCAGCGTAAACCAAGATTAAAGGGAGGCTTCCATATGATTCCGTACAAGAATTACTGAATAGAGGTAATACCGGGACGACAAACTAAATCCACTCTGGTGGGTATGTGATCGCAAGCCCGATGTCGGGGTTGTTAGCCAACTTTCGTGGAGCATCCAAATTATTCAGTCTAAAATTCTAAGGTGGAGAAACATTTGGATGGATATTTTGGATTCAGAAGCTTAAAAAAGTATAAAGACAAATGGGAAATAATATTGAAATATTGTAAATTGGAATAATCAACTCAATGTTAAATACATTAATTTAAGTAATTTTAATAAATTCAGCGGCGGCGGTATGCTGTAATTCATTACATGAAGATGAAAAAGCCTGAAATATTCCCAGTACTGTTAAATTGCAATTTGCAAGAATTTTTCTCTTTTAAGAACTGAAAGAAGGCGATCCAAAGAAAACAAATTTTTGTCTTTGTTCCAGTAAGAGTAAAAAAAACTTCAGTTGCACAAGTTTTTGACTGACTTATGTTTATTTTATTAGATAAGGGGAAACGACCTGAGGGATCGCCTGATGTTATGCGATTACCACCGCCCATGGACACCAGCCCCTTGCAACACCAGAAGAGTTGCACATGCATACGCTCTTTAAATTTTTGCAAAGTGAAATCAGATAATTCGGTTCCACACACGATATATTTCCGTATGTTTCCAGTTTGAGGAACGTTCAAGTGATCGTATCCGGTATTATTCACGAACCAATCGGATGTCCGGAAGTTTCAGCCGTTGTGCCCCATTCCAACCAATTCATTGGAATTTATTTTCTACTACATCATATTGGACCCGATTTCTCGATCTGTTTTTCAGAACTTTGTCTCGTTCAATAGAAATTCGTCAATATTTTCATCAAATCTTATTTTTCTCGGGGATGGTCACATCATTTTCTATCTTGAAAAACATTTCTGCTTGTATCTGATTGGAATAAATTCCCTACTAAATATAATCTACATTTAATATTGGCTTACAACATAAACAAGATATTATACAAGTTTCAGTACCTACTACAAAAAAAAAACGAAGCGTCATGTCTATTCCCTCGAACAGATATTGCTAATACCAAAAGAAATTCTTAGAAATGAACCCATCATATTCGTCAGAAGGTTCAATTTAGCGTGACACAGTAATTCAAGTTCTGTGACATACGAAGCGATGTAAGCCTTTGAGTTTTGATCCTCCGAATCGATTGGAAGCTTTCATTAGAGGATGCATGATTTGGTTCCCGAATATGTTGAGCTGGTTGTGAGTCGATTTGAACAAAGATATTTCGCTGATGACGTTGGTAATGTAAAGGAGAAAGGAGTGAATTCCGAGACTACAAATAGTGAAGACGGATGAAAACTATAGAAGCATGATGCCACCCTAATATTGGGAACAAGGTAGACCCTTGTTTTGAGGTTATGATGTCTGACCACTGGCTGACTATCGGGACAAAAATATCTTGATCTTAGACAACGAAAATAATAAGGAAGTGTAACAAATTCGATACAAGAGGCAAACTCCAGATCGGCAGGAGTAACTTAATTTTACAACATGTAAAAGTGTTTAAGTAGGTAGGTTGTATTATTTATTTATTTATTTAATTGTCACACTAATCTACCATTACAGGTTACTTAACCTAATGCGGTAGCTAGGACTAAACAAAGGTCTAAGTATTTATGTGAACTAGGGTTTCAAAGATTGAATTATTATGCACATAGTTGCAGGTCTAAATTCTAGCAACTGTTTTAACATGTAATTTTCTGATAATTCTGATATGCATAGGCAATAAGTTAGCCTGATACACATGCCCATCATTGCTCCTCCTGGAATTGCTTGTTGCTTCATCCACTTTTCTCCTAGATATGAAATCCTTACTATTTACGATTCCCATGTTTCAAATTTCTGTCATTCCGCGATTTCTTGGAGGTCTCTGAATAAATAGGTTTCCAAGACTTTCAAAATCTTTGATTGATTTGTATCTTCTATAACTTTAAGTCCATTGAATTAGATGCATTCTGTACTTTCATTTTTATTATTTATTTCATGTTATTTTGGTTATCAGTTTGGTTTGGTTATTATGTAAGTATGTATGTGTGCTCATGATTGAATGTGCTTGTACAAAACATTTAGTGTTTTAACAAACTTACCTGTTCCCCGCTAAGATGACTAACTCTGGCTTTGGAAATACACCTTCAACTGAACATATAATATTCAGGTATTTGTCATCCAGACGATCTTGAATCATGTCGAATTTAGTCTCTGGTACTGCGAACAAAAGCATTTTCATAAAACTTAGGTCCTTCAACTTGTCGAACAATGTTTTAAAATTTCTTTTTGAAATAGTAAATTTAAAAGAGAATTTTGATATGCACGAAATCAAAATTTCGTAAAGTGATTCTTAAATTATTGCACTATCATAATTTAAAGTGAAACAAATTCCATTGCAATAAAACAATACCTAATAATGACAGTCTTTATTACATTAGACCTAGTGTTAACCTCTAGACACTCATAATAATACACATTAAAAAATAATGAACCGAATAAAATAGAGACTTATTGAATTTCATAAAATTTCATATAGACGCTTCACAAATTCATTCGAACGCAGGTAATAGCTAACTCATATTTTATTGAGCTGGATTTGTAAAAACATCAGATTGAAATAAATTTCGTTCCGATTTGCAATTTGAATAATAAATGCCATTGAAAAACAAAGGATGGTTTGGCGGTAAATTGATATTTAATTTTTATCTAGCACATTGTAAACATGGGAATGAAAATAGGATGAATGTATTGTGAAAGCATTTCGTTATATTTTAATCAAATAGTTGAATCCGCTGGACAACAGCGAGTTATAATAATCTAACTAAAACTGACGCGAAAACGATTCAAGTGGAAAATTGTTTTCACATAGCATGAATATTTTTGCCGGAGTTCTTTGGTGTTTATGCGTGCCAATTATAGTGAAGAAATGCTGAACTGTAGTTTTTAACTTTTTCGATCAAAATCTCTTTAGGTTATAATTATTAGAACACCATAGATACATTTTGAGACAATTTTATAGTTTACATAGTGAGAGAAATACATCAATTTAAAAAATGAGATGAGCCGATTCGTTAACATACTTGTATTTTTTTAGTAATTATCGTGAGGATTTTTCACCAGTATTTATGGAGATTGTACGACTAGTTACAGACCCAACCGTAGCATCCTTAATTACGAGCTGACTTACGCGGCGGCGGGGTCGCGCTTCTACCTTATCATCTATCTATTCTTATAACCCATTACGAGGAATACTATGAACTATAAAAATGTCGTTTTAATACTAATACCCTTGATATCCGTCGTTCCTATAATGTAAATGTCGTCAAGTCCCAATATTTGTTCACGAACGAACTGTTTTAGGAATACAATATCTACTGTCTATGATCACGCGAATGGTAATGGATACTGCTCCTATTGTACCTACATAGATTAAGTTCTTATGGAACAGATATGTCAGTGGTTTTCATACATAAATTTTTCTATCATTATTTATGTCAAAGTATGATAAATATTCGTAACGTCTTCTTCCAACGCGTCTACTTTTAAATTTATTTAAAGCTTCAGTTTTCCTGGTTTTGAATAAACTTTACTTTTTCACAAAATGTATTTGGTATAATTTTAATAGGTTCTTGCTTATTAAATAAAAACTTACAAGTATCTTTACTTCTGATAGTATACTAAGCTTTTGTTAAAGCACTCATTTTAATATTATTCATAATTTTTTATTGAACTTATAACACTGTTAAAATAAAAGCAAATTTGAAAAAAAATGTTCTGGTATAAATAATAATCGCTACATTGAAATTTCGGGCACGACTCGCGTTGTTCGTACAAGTCGCACCGTCTGCGTCGCTTCCAGTTTTATGATAATGCCATGGCCACAGTACTGTTGCTTCAAATATTGATGGATTTTCTAATATAAGCAAAACAGCCATTTGTATTCCATTAGCTTGCTTTCTTTGACTTTTAGTCCAACGTTGTTCGTAATATACTTAAAGTTAGCTTTTATTAAAACTGTAGTTTCGCTTGAAAATTCTACAATATGGTTTTAAAGAAAGTTTCGGAATTTGTTAGTACGATGCATATTCATTTCTTTATTTCTCGTCAATAATAGATTTTTGTATGCTGAAGGAATGTTATGGGGAATATGATTATTTCGTGGATACGTCATTTTGCAACAAAATGTTCTTTGATGTCAGACAGGCTTTTGGGCTAAACAACGTTAAGATCATAATTAGTTACGATAGTTATTGATATCTAAAATTTCAAACCTACCACTTATAAGTCTATCAAGAACCTTCCGAAATCCTCTCAAACCAAGAATTCTAAACCTAGCCAAAAATATGAATGAAGTTTATCCATTCCAAAATCAGCACCGAGTCTGCGTAGTAATAGGCAGCAAACTATGTAATAATGAGTTCTGCAGCTGGATGCACCTGCAGATAAACTTGTGCGAAGTAATTTCCGTTTAGTCTCAACTCACAAAGCATATTGTTGCGGCAGCGGCTACCGCTTCACTATTAACACCGTTCGTTATTATGTATTGTATGGTGTATTTCATTTGTGTTCTGCCAATAATTAATACACTGTAATTTCCTGTTCGATTTCAAGCGGATACTTTGTTTGTTGAATTTAAGTCTTTTTTCTTATTTTGTACCTGTTTTTTATTGTTTGGTCGATAGAGGTACGAGTATTATCAAATACAATATCCGTGGATAAATTTCTTTACAAACACCTAAAGCTAAATTTTTGTTACCCATTTGCCATTAAAATGTCTATTTTCCTTTTGAGGTTTCTTTGAATCTATCGTCTTCATATTTAACTAAAACCTGTAGGTCAATGTATTTATGTCATTAATACCTTATGAATAATTTAAAGTTTTCGGCTTCTATTTTTCCTACAATAGCGCTTTTTAGCCAAACTTACCAAAAATAGTCATCGGCCTGGTCTTCTCATCTTCTGCGAGGAATGTTGATACCACGCATGTGTAGTTGCCAGTCAGCTCTGGCACCGGCGAGGTTATGCGGAGAGCTCGATGTTGAGTGTATGGGTTATGGGAGACCTTGTAAGAGAGATCCACCTGAAAGAGTTTTAATGTTATTTACCTTTGATATAAAGATGTGATCATTTTTCTATCATTATGAACGGTTTAAATCTCATGGTTAAAGGCTCAGATTAGGTCCAAAACTAGTCGAGCTATCTCGGTATATAGATTCAAGATTTATTTATTGTTTGTCACAGGTGGAAATTCAGCTCTTAAAATTAGTGTTATAACAAAGTATCACTGTAACATACCCATGTGGTGTACAATCTTTAAAATTTACAATTACTTGTCAAAAGAAAAACAAAATGAAATCATTAAAGTAACATAATAACCATTAGAGAAAATAAATTAAGTATGAAAATCAATTGGTATTTGTCATAATTATTGCATCATTAACGTCATATTAAATAAATTTTAGTCAAAAACATTTGTCACTGAATTAATTGATGTCAAAAAAAAGAAATAGAATAAATAAAAATAACAATAATATAAATCGTCATGACAAGTGTACAAAATAGTCAAGGCAATATAATATTCATTACCACTACATTACAGATAAATACATTAAACAATAACTAACACTTTTCATTATCATAATACCATTAAATAAATTTCAGTCCAGACATTTGTCATTAAAGAATTCATTAATTGTATAATATGCTTTCTGTATCAGTAGTTTTTTAAGTTTGTATTTAAAAGTAGCTAATGTTTCAGTGGTTTTAATAAAGTCTGGCAATTTATTATAAATTTTCACACCCATACCAAATATGGATGATTTAAACTTAACTGTTCTACTCTTAGCTGCCTTAAGGTCATTTTTATATCTTGTACTTCTCATAGTCTCATAATTACTGATATCTCGCTTTGTGATTGAGGCTGCTTCCAATATAAACATTGACGCTAGGGTTAAGATTTTTAGTCTTCTGAATTCTGTTCTGCATGAATCGGTCTGTTTATGCCCACATATACTTCGGATACATTTTTTTTGGGCTCTGAATGCAAATTCACTGTTAGTAGAGTTACCCCAACACAATATACCATATTTTAGAGTAGAACCCACATATGCATGATAAACATTGAGTAATACGTTTTCATTTACAATTCTTCGAAGTAAATAGAGAGCATATGAATACTGGTTAAGTTTTTTGCAGACATCATCTACATGCATTTTCCAGTCAAGTTTTGAGTCGATATGGACTCCTAGAAATTTAGTGTTACTGACCTGATTTATTGAATTACCTTTATAATTAACATTGATTTTATTTGATTTAGAATTTTTATTTGTGAAGGACATATAGTTTGTTTTATCAATATTTATTTTTAAATTATTAATTATTAGCCAGTTTATAATATCTTCGAGAGATTTATTAACCTGAGCTTCAAAATTTTCTTGACCGGTATCTGCAAAAATGGCCGTGCTATCGTCCGCAAACAATATCATGTCCTGGTCTATAGACCTTGGTAGGTCATTGATATATATAACGAATAAAAGAGGCCCAAGGATACTTCCTTGGGGAACGCCAAATTTTACAAGTTTAGGGTCCGACATATATATGCGTTCGAATTTTGTGTCTATTTCTATTTTCGTTATTCGTGTTATTTGAAAACGATCACTTAAGTACGACTTAATAAGTTCCAACGCATTCCCTCTTATCCCATATTTCTCTAATTTGTTAAGTAGGATATTATGGTCAACATGGTCAAAAGCCTTAGTCATATCCATAAAAATAGCGGTTATTTGTTGCTTGCTATCCAATCCAGTCATTACTTTCTTAAGAAAATTAAAAAGAGCATCACTGGTGGATCTTCCTTTACGAAAGCCAAATTGTTCATTAGTAAATAAGTTATTGAGTTCAAAGAAATTATATAAATTATTATATATAACCTTTTCGAAAATTTTTGCCATCACTGGTATTAACGCAATCGGTCTGTAAAAACGCATATCCTCTCTATCTTCTTTTTTAAATAATGGATTTACGATCGTAATTTTCAATTTTGAAGGAAAAACACCTCGTTCTAGACACTGATTGATAATGTTACTAATTACTGGAGCTATGTGACTAGACACTCGTTTTATAATGTTCGTATTTATGTTGTCATACCCTGTACTATTCGTGTTGTTTAATCCTTTTATAATTTGATCTATTTCATGTGGATTGGTTGGCTTTAAAAAAATAGAATTTGAATTTGTATTGTACGTTTTTGTAACTGAGCCGCTAGAGGTTGAAGTAGACTGTATTTCATCAATGAAGTAGTTGTTGAATAATTGTGCTATTTCCTTAGGATTTGTAACTAGTTGATCTTTTACTTTTATTTGTGTAATATTTTCTTTTGGAGTTACCATTTTATTATTATTTATGATCTTCCACATTGCCTTTCCCTTGTTTGTAGCTGAATTAATATAATAACTGTTTTGAGCCTTTTGTGTTTTTTTAATTATAATTCTAAATCTTTTTGAAAAGTTTTTAAATTTTGTTTTATCATTAGGATTTGACGTCAACCTATACTTCCACAATAATTGGCGTTTTCGTTTCGAGCATATTTTTATACCCTTACTTAACCATGCAGGCTTCTTGGAAATTGGTATTTTCACACATGTATCTGGGAAACATAAGTCATAGAAAAGACAAAATAAACTATAAAAAGTATCAAAGTTTTTTTCAGGGTCATCACTAGTGTAGCATTCGGAAAAGCTGAGATTTTTAATACAATTTACAAATTTTAATATATTTTCTTCGGAATAGTCACGTTTATTTTTATACCAGTGTGTGATGTAGTAACTTTTCTTTACTGGGCAAGTCAATAATTGTGCTGTATGGTCAGAGAGTGAAAGTTCCACTACTTTTGTTTTTGAGCCTCTAATATTATGTGCTATATTATCAATACAAGTCATGCTATTTAGTCTTGTAGGTTGATTTATTGTCAATGTTAGATTAAAGCTTGATAGTAATTGTTCAAATTGTCTGGATATGTTGTTTTTCTCAAGTCTGTTTATATTAAAGTCACCACATAATATAACTTTTTTATTTCTGTACGATATATACGCGTTATATATATACGCGTTAGTAAATCGTTTTTAAATTACTAATTATGTATCGGTCTAACGAAAGTTATTATAATAAGACGAGTGTTTATTTGAAATAAGTTTAAATTATTTGGGCTAGGAAAATTGGGTTTCCATTCTGGATTATTTGTTATTACACTTAGTAACATTATACTTATATTTTTACCGTCTTACCTTATCTCGAAGTATTCCTAATGCTTGCGGTTTTTGCGGTGGAATCCATTGGTAAACTGGCTGTGTCTTGTCCATGTAAAACCACTTCACTACTAGACCAGTGACATTATTGGTCACGAAATCACAGTCCAGTGTAATAGAGTCCTTGGTTCCGTATTGAATCACGTCCGGGACTCGAATGTTGACTATGCGAACTGAATGAACGCCTGAAACAATGATTTTCTAGATTATCTTCCATTTCCAAAAAACAATTTTAGTTAATTAATGTTTTATTTTACAAACAGGACAACAAACAAAACTCAGAACAATAACTTGTTGACATTTCCAATTCGAGTAACCAATTAGTTTCAGCGTGTAGGAATGTTTCCAAATATTTTACATCAAACTCTTGATGCTGGTTCATTTTTCATCAAATATATTTTTCGAAAAAATAAAGCCAATTTATCTCGACAAGCTACGAAACATGATAACTGGATTGTGTCCCGGATGGCTAAAATTCCGATGAGGCAGGACAAAAAATTAAAACATTCCGTGGTATTGGCAAAATCAATATTAACGGGAGAGTTTGCCGCAGCACCCCAGGGACCTTCGCGCGTCAGTGGTCAAGCCCGCTGGGTTTTATAAATACCTAGCCAATTGGTTCGGATGATCGGTAGGCACCTGTCATGTTCCAAGTTAACTTTTAGCGGTATCAATACATCCAATAAAAATATTCTTTGATCTTTCAACTCTTATTTTATTTATTCCACGTAACGAGTATATATCCACATGCCACGTATCTTATTTGTTGATTTTCAAAGTATTCGAAGTCACAAATATTTTTAATCCGCTTTACATGTTTCATGCTATTTAATATTCCTACTTTGACACTTCAAGCTTGAAAACAAAGTAAACGGAAATCTGTTCCGTAGACATTTGTATAAAAGATTTTTATTTTTACCCAAAATAATCTGGCACAAAATTGAAGGGATTCCGGGAGAACGCATTAGGCTGCCGTTCTAGCGGAAACATCATATTATCGACGGAGGAATCCACCGGAATATTGTTTCGTGGTTTCCTATCAATTCCGGGGATGCCTTTGAGCTCCTCGCCTCTTTTTACTTCAAATATTTCAGTGTTGTTATTATTGGAAACCATTTGTTTCTGCTCTATATTAACGAAATTTTACGGAGTTGGAAAATTAATTTATTAAGGTTCAACTAATTTGTTACTTAATTTCGGGACTTTGATTTGAAAATGCTTTTAAACATTACTCAGTCTTAAAATGTAACTTTGCGAACTATTGTCCCTCCTTTTGAACACTTGGTTTATCAAACGCTATTCATTTCTTTTTTCTATTACGACAAACACACAGTTTTATTAAAACAAGTCGTCAGTTCATTGGAGTGTGCATATCACAGAAAGTTACCGTCTGCCCTCACCATATTGCATTCACCGGCTCCACATTATCTGAGTTAGCAACCGTGACAATAGTACCATTGTGAGCAGACGGACTCATTACACTATCTTCAGTATATTTGCGTCCACAAAGGGAATTAAAAATATACGTTTGATGCGAGAGGGAAATGTCAAAGGATTTTTTTATTATTCTTATTTTGTGGTGGTCAGTCCGGATTCGACAACGTTGAACATTATTTTAGGGTTCTTTATCCAAATGGTAAAAACGGACCCCTATTACTGAGGCACTTATGTCTGTCTGACTATCTGTCCGTTACCATGCCGATACCTACTTCAACCGATTGCTAACTATAGATAGTGGTTTTTGTTGCCGCTATAACAGAAATAAAGATGTAGGTTAAACAACGATTGCTTAAGTCATGTTTTCTTTCTATAGTGTATTTGTACGGATCCCTAGGAGTTCCCTAGGAGTTTGACCGGTTTTATTTTAGTAAGGGTCCGGACATGTTTTTTTCCGTATATATTAGCATGTCTGTCACTTTATCAAAAAGTGTAAGATGTGGACTGCGTCTATAATATCTCGTTTTTTGTCCGACGCACACGAGATCATTTGAACTATTTAATCACCTCAAATGATGATTGATCTAAATATGTTTTAGGCAGAAACATAAAAAAACCATTTGTACTCAAGAAACGTCTTTCATTTACCATGAAGGGCTACGATACAGAAAGTGCCAAGTCAGCACCTCGGACAACAGATTTCGAGCTAAGAATGAGTAAATTGCAATATAAGTGGCAATATACCGGGCGGTGTTGGCACAACGCCATACTGACATTAAATTATGACGTCTTTAAGCACCGATATCGAGACTCGAATTCAAAGGTTTAAATTCTATTTCCAATACTAAGCGGACGAAATTTTGTATTCTTAGAAAGCGATGTCAATGGGTACTCCAGAGGAATACTAATACTCTTTCCTATATTGAAGTTTTAACTTCACGAAATGGTTTAATATGCTTCTTGCTTCCGAGATACAAATCGGGAAGTTCGATTCTGTCTTTGCTCGTTTGTTTTTTTTTACAAGTGAATTGTTCTGAAGTGTACGTAATAGGACCAATAATAAATTCGTAATTTAAATTAAACAATATGAGTTAAATAATATAATCAATATCACATGTCATAGTCAATGAATGGTAGAATAGCAAGAACTTGTCAAGTCGACGGAAAAATTACGTTAGAGCACCGTTTCAAAAATACTCTAGAATAGAAGCAAAGACATGCCTGAGGTGAAGTAACAACAATAACAATGGAAGAAACACCCCACCAATAAGACCATATGTGGAAACGAGTACACCATAAACCCTACCATAATAATTCAGACTATAATAACAGCAAACAAATACATGTTTTGCAAGAAAGCCTCAGCAGGTATTGCACAGGCCGTTGCTCTTGCGCATCGCTTCGCTGGCCACCCCCGTCACGGTGCGCAACTAGGTATGTTAGTACAGTTTATGCTATGACTTGAAAATAAAAATGTTGATGTGTTAGAAAGACAGCATAAAGTGGAATAAAGGTGTAGGTATGTTTAGAAGGTAGTGGAAAAATCGAAGGGAGGATTTTTACTGCAGTGGGTCTGTATCAAAAAATAAATGAACTATTAAAGGGCTACCACAAAAATATAAAAAAAATTGTTTGCTTAAAATGTACCTATGTTAAATGCCTGTCTCGCGGTTATGAAGCAAAAGTAAAGTTTCGTTTTTAATTTAAGTCGACTTTAAAGTACTTGTGCGTTATTCTAGACTATACTCATCTTCGCGGCAAATTTCGTCAATTTCCGCTGTGTAAGGGTAAGTAACGTATGTGATGTTTTTTTACGTTTATATCAAAAACATGATTAATTTTTAACTTACTGTTAAATAAAACAGACATTAATAATGATATAAACCAATGTAATATCAACAAACTGTTTATTTTTGAACTTAATCACTTTTACATTAACAATTAGTAACAGTTTGCAATTAATAATCATAGCATTCGCAATCAATAATAACAAAAATAATTGTGTCGTTAACATTATATAAATAGCAATAATGTACCTATAATTTTACACAACGTCCCTATTAAAGCGAAGATCCGTTTTATAATTCGAATTAATTCATCCATCGTGAATATTTAAATACGCACCTTCCGGCATGTGGTCTCGCGTTAATCACATGTCAAGAAGGAGACAGGGATATTGGACCCCTAGTTTGAGTATAAGAGTGAGCGGGATGGGTATAGAACATCTGTATCGGAATCATGAAGTGTGACCGACTCGTGCGCAGTCTATTAACCGCTGATAGTAGCGATAGTGGGTAACTGTTGGCGCTGGTATTGTTCTTTGGCCATTGTCTTGAGTTTTTATGCTTTGTTAGCAACTGGTGTAATTTTAAGACATTTTAAGTATCGCGCGTTTCGAGATGTGTGCTGCATGCGTGTTCTGGCCATTGTATTGTATGTTTAGATGTGTTGTCTTAGGTAGCCTTGCTGAAATGTATTGCAAACAACTTTAAGAAAAAACAGTTGCGTTTGATTTGAACATCATGTAAGAATGATCTTCTCCTTTAGACAAATCACATTATTATCATAAATGCGATAATATATGACTGGGTCTAGTTCACAATATGTACTGTTTGGTATACATATGAGTATGTGTCATGTCACAAACGGCTGGACTAATATCGATGAAATAGGCCCAATTTCGTAAACAACAGCTATAACATAATTTGTAAAAATTTATAATTTTCTCGTAGAAAGATTATTATGGTCGATATAACTGTCTCAACGTAGTAACATAGAAAGCTGGAACAAAACAAAATATAATGACAATCGTAAGATGACGTTCCCAGTCAAGAATCAGGAAGACCACTGAGTATTAAGCGTGTATCAAAACGAAAACATTCAAAACACATTCACTCAATACTGGGAGCCTCTAAAGGAAAGAATTAGGACTTCCTTCGTCAACGGATGTGTATCTGCATATAATAAGCCTTAGGATGTCATTAGCTATGCTCGTATATTCGGCGAATAGAAAGAGGAAATACAGTCGCGAATTAAGTCCAAAGACGTGTGGTAATTTGTATTGTGCAAAACTCATTGTAGTATTGTTTGAATCAAGTTTGCTCTTTTGTATCCATTTAATATGGGTAATATCCAGTATTAGGAGTGTATTAATCAAGAAAATTTATAAAATTAGAACTTCCTCGACTGTTCGGATAGCCGAGTCTTTGTGGTCACAAGCCAAATAAACAGCGTGCGACGTGTCGACAAGCAGTTGACTCAAATTTAAACTTGATTTCTTACCAAAATATCTTTAGGTTTAGAATTATCTTAGCTGTTGTGTAGGAACATCACGACAACAGTGGCAAATTTTGTATAATCTTTCTTAAAATAATAAAACAATATTGATACCATATAACTCCAACATCAAAAATACTCTTAGTCCAGTGAAGGCATGTGTTTGCAGACGTAAGGTGAAGGTGACGGCACTGGAAGCCTCACAACGCCATCTCTTCCGGAGACTGTTCGGATGTGGTGCATTCTGCGGTTGGCAAACAGCTGGGTAACGATACAATGTGTAATGTTCATTGTACATCATGGTTGAATAAGATGAAAAAAACTTGAGTGGATTTGTTAGTACTTCATAAAAGGGGTTTAAAAAGCTAGGTATGATTGAGAATTTATTTGGCAAATTCGATTTGTAGGAATACGGTATGTGACTGAGTATTATTCGTAATTTAAAAAGTGTATAGAAACTCCAACTTCCACTATTATTTTCAAATAACCCTGTGATTTTTTAATTGCACTCAGATATTTACTTGTGAGACATAGTAAGTAACAACTACCTCTTTTGTATAGTCCTCATTTTAATATTGAGAATTTCATCATAAATCTCCGAAGAGCATCCTTAAAACCTCGATTTTACATTTTGAAATTGTGATAATATCTCCACAAAGTTAATCACTTTTATACTCATAAAACTATGCTCACCACCATGAAGAATTTAATTTGATCGCAATGACCCCAAGCTCCTTGTTTTTTCTGGATTGTTTAACAAAAAAAGCGGCTCGCGTACGGCACGCGACTAAGACATGTGTTCACGGTCTGCCAGTTACTTAAGGACAAAGGTGTTTGATAAAAAACACAGGATTCCCGGTCTTGTGCACACGCCTCTTTTTCTTAAAATAAAATGTAGGAAGAAACTCGTAGAAACTTGTCTTCTATTGTATTTTACGTCTAGGTGGTTGTTTTAAAGGTCAGCTTTGATTTATGTTCAGTATTCATTTGTTTAGCTCGTTATTGCGTTTGGTGTAAGTTAGGTTAGATTTTTCTGATGTTAAAAATGCCTCTTGTTAACTATAGACAAGAAGTTCGAATTTTAATTAGATATTGTATAATGCTCGCGGTGTTTAAAATTTGATACACCGAGTATCTATGTCTATTTTTTAATGATTTTTAAGCAGTAATTAGAAAAAGTCATCACACAAAGTCACCACAGGGAATTCAAATGGGATTTTAATTATACATGAAATGAAACGTTTTCTCTGTTAAAAATACACATTACAATTTTTTTAACATACAGCTCTATGAAGTTAAACTTGTACAGTGAATGAAATACATACGACCTTTTAAATACGGAACATTTAGAATTCAAACCTTTTTGTTGATCCGCTTATAAAACCAAATCATATGAAGATGGTTCCAAAGTAGTATCGAGACGAAAAATAGTCAGAAACTGATAATGCTATCGAAAAGAGACGCCGATCTTTACGGTGTAGGGCCATATACAACTATCTTACTTTCACACTTAGGTTATAAAGAATAATATGCAGTTT
Source organism: Trichoplusia ni (assembly GCF_003590095.1). Lineage (NCBI taxonomy): Eukaryota > Metazoa > Arthropoda > Insecta > Lepidoptera > Noctuidae > Trichoplusia > Trichoplusia ni. The sequence continues at coordinate 20,841,465 of NC_039479.1, read as the reverse complement.
CTCGATGTGAAACATTACAAAAGTGACTTGCTCAATGTTAATAGGGGTTCGACACTCCAATGTCAGTTTTGCCTTTGAATTTTTAAAGCCTCCGAGTTAAAACTTTCTCATACATTGCGGAGACTATACTTTGTATATTTCTTAGATATTCCGTTTGCGGTTTTACATTAGCAGCTAAATAACACGATACAACTTTAAGTATTCTACCTTATTAATAATGCAAAAGCATCTTCCATTAAAATAATATGTATAATGTTCGTCGTAACTTTTAGAGTTTTTCTAATGAACATTTTTGCGAATAAGAAATGTTTTAGAGCTAGTGGAAAACTATTGTCTATGTAGTTATAAAGATACATTTTTTGTAGTTATATAAGTTTATTTGAATAATACCTATAGCATATTTATTTTCTCAAGAATGTTGATTTCACAGCCTTGCTTTCAATTCATTTAAATAATTATAAAGTAAATATATTATATAGTCAACATGTGAGTGATTTATAACATTCTACGCTAATATTTGGTTACCCTACCAAAGTAAGTCCCAAAAGGCGGGTGACGAACTCCGAGTAACTTATCCGCCATGATTTGCATAACACGTGACAATGTTTCAACGTCAATCTCAGTTCGTACACTCCACCACACATAACTGTCACCTTCACATTAATAAAACCCTTATCTTCTACCAATAAGGTTGAATATCGTGACTCCTTTTTGATATATTTGAGGTTGATTGTATGTTCAAAAGTTGGTTCTCTGTGCCCTTAATAACTGATGAGGTTGAGTTCCACGAAATATTTATAAGTTTTATACTTTTCAAATACTTGTTAATAAAAGTTTTCTTTTGTTTTCATTTTTTGATATCCAATGGACAGGTCGAGTTTGTTTTGTCTAGGTATGCTTTGGAGGAGGTAAGGGCATAATACAAAGGTTATAATTAGGCTTTTGGCTTAGTCAGAAACAAACTATTCTTTGTGTAAATTATATTTGGAAAAGTGAATCCAGCCTGATTTTTACTACTACTATAGTAAAGTATTTAGCTCATATTTATACTTCAAACATATCCAATCATATTTTGAAAGATGTTAATTATTTATGACGCTACAAATCCTTTTCACGTCAACTAGTGCTCACATTTTTTTTATTCATTCAAACAGACATAACTTTGGCAATTTTGAGTGGCGTTTTTTGTGTCGTATCCGACGTTCAATTTTTTTAATTGGAGCTCAATCAAAAGTTAGTCCTAGTTTAACAATGGTCCCGTAACACAATCAAAACTTTGTTTGGGTATAGCAGTCGTTTTCAATAACACGTGATTTGGGCTTCAACCGAAAAGTTTATAATCAAATGTTTGAATTTTGATCAATATATTTTTACCAGCATCGTGCCGCGGTTTTTCTCGTTTCAGTGAGAATATTGAGATGAAATATACTTAATGAAATGTTAATGAAAATGCAGTTGTCTTGTAATTAAATACTTTTTAGGCGCGGTTGATTAAGGCGTGCAAGTGAAACAAAGTAACAAATTCACATTTTCTGTCTTTTGCTACCGATGATTTCCTAAGGATCGAGAAATTAAATAAAAAAACAAATGCTTTGAACTTTCTTCTTATTGGTTTTTCAGGTTTTCCTTCGTCCTAAACGTTAAGAAATCTATAAATAATAAATATGTAGTTGCGTAGACTAGTCAATACGCAATATCTAAAAAAGTTTACTTCATAGACAAGCTTACTGTTATTGTGAAATCACTGAAATACCGGAGCATGTAGTCCAATCATGCAACTCATGGTTCTAATTAATACCCACGGATTTCATTTTTTTCGAATCATTCTAAAAAGTTTTATTTAAGATCTGATGGCAAAACGGAATCGTTATCAAAACCTGTGAATATTATATGCGTATTTAAACCCAGTACCTTATATATACCTTCTTATGCCAAGAAAAACAATATACCAAGCAAGTGTTCTTACATAAGATAGTCTCTGACGCATCGTTTTACTAAAAAACATCGCACAAGTCTTCACGCTCTAAAAACTATTTAGCTTCCGTAAATACACGACAATTCTCGAAATTTTCATATATAGCTCGTACAAAAGTGATGAAATATCACTTAACAAGGAAAATAAAAAGCAATCGTCATTAAATTCCGGACTAAACGAGCCAGTACATTAATTACCGGCGGTATTTAAAAGCGAGGTGTGTATTGTTCGAGTAAGCATTACAATATACAATTAAAAACAGAAAGAGAAGTTTACATTGCATCATAAACTACCAGTTGGAATTAAGTTTAAATTTTCTTCATTATTATGTGAGAAATATAATACTTACTCCAATATACGCTCTGATTTAAATAAAGAAGAAGGTTCTCAATTTGGTCACTATGATATTTTTTATTTAATTATCATCTCCTTACATTTAGGATTTTCCATTTTTGAAGCTAGTTTTGGCTTGAAGGTAAACTTAAAAATAAAACCTCGAGGTACAGTCCTTATTAAAATCTAAAAGCAATTAGAAAAAATCATTTACAAATAAGATGCAATCCTTACTGCGCAAAACAGTATTTTTACAGCACATCTTTGTGCGGGATTCATTTTCCTTCTGATGTGTTTTCTATGTGGTATGCAGTCAACCGGGCTGAGCTCAAGGCATCTGCCGCACGCGACATGACGTTAATGTAAAACTCCATTAATGTTAAAGTTTATTCCACAGTTGGAATGAGTAGAATTCTGAAACAATTAAATTTCTTCCCCGCCTTTGACTCGCTGAGATTTATCCGCGAAGGGACGGGCGTTTGTTTAAATTGTCCGAGTTTATTCGTTATGCTTTTAGTTTAATTTAAAAAATGAAAACTAGATTGTCGATTTGTTTATATAGATATTAAAAATAACTATTGTATTTTCAATGCATATACTATTAGCTCAGATAGCAGGAAACCGGTGCTATCTATAGCGTAGTATTTATTCTGAATTTTACAGATACAAAGAATTATTACTGGTTTTTGTTTTATCTGCTTAATTATCTCTCGCCTTGAAATGTATCTGACTCACACAAATTTATTGCTTTGCGAATGAACAATACAGTAAAAAAAGTAATTCATTTAAAATAAATAAAAACCTAATGTTATCAACATTCCTACCAAAATTATATGGCAACACAGAATTCATGTCACCGTCAAAATCGGTGACAATGATTTATCATTGTAGGCAACACTTACACGGTCCAAAGATCGAGAAGCGTTCGGTATTTGAAATTCAATTATTTAGAATTCCACCTGTAGCACTCACTGCGACCTTGGGGCCTACTACGACCTCTTTGAAGCAAAACTGTTACATCGGTGAGAGCGAGACACCGGTGTACATCGAGTAGCGCTATCTCGCTTCTACTTCCGCAACAGTTTTACTTTAAGACATGGTGGTAGGACCCCTGGTATCCGAGAGTAAGTGAATTTTTCGGTAAGTCAACATCTTAATCGTAATTCACGCAACTGCCAAGCCTTGATTGCGAACCGAATGAATAAATTAATGCGGGGCCCTTCCTGGATTTGTCTGCATTCTTGTATATTAGGCCCTCTTAAATTACCTCGTGAAATTTAGAAGATATTTAAATTAAATTGTATAAGGAAACGGAAAGATAAGATGTTTTCCGAATCCTGAACGAATTAACTGTCAGCTACCTACAAACAGTTTTCTTTTTAGAATATTAAATTTAAATTAAATAATTACATTAATTTCTATGAGGAAAAAAAACTACAATGAATCATAACTCTAGTACCTTAAAAAAAAAGATAATGACTCGTAATACTCGTAAATCATCACAACACTAATAAAATATTTAACACTGGTAACATTATGACGACAGCGACATTATGAGCGCGCACGACACTAATATCGTTGCACTTGTGAATAATTCATTCGATAATTGACGCTTCCTATATCGTTCTCAATTTGAATTTTATATCGCTTCGATACCAAGGAATGTTACTTACACTCGTTAGAACTTTATTTGTTCAATTGTTTTCCTTGATTTTTTATTCTCTTTTTAGGTTGACAGCCGTTTGAATAAAAACTCTTTTGTAAACTGTTTTTTTAAGTTGATGATTTTAAACATTACCGTTGCCATTTTTACAGAGATATTTGAAAATGTCAGCAGAAGTTTTATAGCTAAATTAAGTACTGAAAAACCCTTTCCTTATATTATATTAATAAACTTGACAGGATTCTAAGACACGAAGATATTCCCCATTATAACCAAACACTTCACTATCAAGCGAACAAGCAAGCCGGTAATCAACTCTACCTACACCGTTCTGATAGACTTCAATCTCTGAACCACAACGAATTAATCCACCCCAATCGATGTTGAACTATCTGAGAAGGATCATTTCAAACGTCAAGACTCCTACCGCCAGCTCTTAGACTAAAACTAACGCAGATGTGGGAAAAAGATGCCGCTCTACATTACTAGTGTTGTCTCGCTCCTACTATCACAGCCATCTTTTGTTTAATGTTACTGCTAGGTTACTAGGTATCACGTTTGTTACATACAAAGGTGAAACTGAAGATTAAATGCAATTGCTTCTGAGTACCGAATGTCGATCGGGCGTTGACAACGGATCGATACATTACGGGTCAGCTCGCTTTGAACTATTGTGGTGCATCCTAGCTGGTTAACAGCCGTGGTTGATTACGTAATTCAGTTTAATTGACTGTTTAATTATGGGTTAATTATTATTGTAAAAAATATAGTTCGTGTATTGTTGGATGGTTAGTGCATTTTTGTTAAAAATGAGATTGATATTATTGTTAGGATATTGTTTTATTTTCTGTCGTATAGTTTTAAAAAGGAAAAAATAAGCTGTACCCTAATAATAGGAAAGTTTTTAAGTTCGAGTGAACTGATGGCTCTGAAAGTCCCATACAAAAAGTCAGAAGAGAAACAAATTTGAAATAATAAATTGGGCAAAAATTACACTTATGACCTTACCAACGTTGCTTAACCTTGATACCGACTTTATTATTTGTTGTTATAAATGAAAAAAAAAACAATTGTCTCGTCATTACGATTCACGAGATATAGCCTGGTGACAGACGTACGAACAGACAGCAGTATCGAATAGGGTTTCAAAAAAAAACAATTATGATCAATGCTCTGTTCTACATGCACTTAAAGAACGAAACTAAAATCGAATAATCGATCGATTGTAAACCGAATCGAGTACAAACGCAACCGGAAACTCATCGACTTCTATCATGTACTAGTATTACAAAGGGCATATTTGATCGATAGTTAGCATAGAACCAGTTAACACGCATGTCCAGTCAACTGTAATATGTACTAACTAAATAAACAATGGATGCAACAAAATATTACGTACCTGGTGGTTACATAGACTAAGTATGTACATTATGTATGTAACTTTAAAGTACCTATTAATCAATATGTTTTTGTTAAATTTTGTTCGATTTTTGACGACATAAATTGGCCATTTTCATTTTAAATATGAGCTAAAACATGTGCACAAACAATTACTCAAAAAATATTTATTAAAACCTTATCAAAAGTTGTCAAAATATTATCAGATTTTTTTTTGCTCATGCTCCAGTTTCTCCTATTATACCATTAATATATGAAAGTAAATAAAATTATATTCAAATAGAAAAATAAATAAAACAAGCAATAACAACTTACAGTGTAAAACGATAGATAATTTCAGCAAACACCACATTATAACAAACAGAATTAAAAACTTATTTTTACTAAATCCATCCAAAAACTACGTCACTGTCCGTAAAAAAAAACAAAACGTTAAAAAAAATAAACGGAAAAACAACAGTTTAAAAACTAACACATTTATGCTCCGTACAACGAATATATTACAAAGTTTCGAAACACGGGGTGAGCGACTTAAACCACGTTCCCAACGTGTGTGGGGTTCGAACCCGGGCTAGAAACTAACCGGCGCGACCAACTGGCGTCCGGTGGCAAGCCGACCATATCGGAAGCACTCAGTATTGTGTAGTTATTGGGTAATTTATTATAATACGTAAGATGATACTACGCTTGCGATTTTGTGCAGAATGAAGAAAATATTGATATACCTACATTTTTTTAAAATATTGATACAAAATTTTAGTTCAAATTGCTCTAGCCTTATGGTAAAAACCCTATAAAAACTACTACTATTATAAAAAACAGTGGTTTCTATTACAAATGTTCCGTTTTCCAGGCACTTTTAAAATGTTACAATAATGACTCTATGTTCTAAAATGCAATTCCTATGTATTCTTATTGTCATTCCATTAATAGAAAGGGATCACTTAAAATTTATAAATGTTACAGGTTTATTAACATATTTGGAAGATAAAAAGTAAAAATATGGTCAAGACTCTGAGCATATTCTTATGTAAAAGTTTCTTTTCTACTATTTTTTTACTGCATTGACAGCAGAGTGTACTAGTACATAAAAAAAAACCTGGCTTTGGCAGTTGAAGTGTCCTGGGATATTTTGAGTCCGACGAATACCCATGCCGAGCCTTCACCGTGGGTTAGTCATTTTTTTTATCCCCAGAAAACAAAACGTTACACGATTTAATTTAAATAATTTGTACATAACAAAATAATACTGATAATCCTAGTGCAGCAGTGAATTGGATATTAAAACAATTTATTGGTACAGGAATCATTAAAAAAACCTAACGTTAAAAAGCACTAAAGCTAACACCCCTGTTTTATCTCACCACGTCTACAAAGGTATCTCAAAAACGCAGTAGTATCAAAACCGGTAATGACAAGTTTATAACGCCACCCTATCGGAATGCGGCGTTCCGGCCGACCGGGCCGGAAGTCCGCACACGGCCCGCTTCCGGTACGTCACGCCGACACACACGGACCGAGCTTTGAGCTTTTTTGTTAGACATAGCAGGCTCAATCTAATACGAGACAGACATGTTGTTTTTTTTACTTACCTATTTTCACGTCTTTCGCTGTGATATGAATCGAATATGAATCAAGATTGCAATAGAGATATCTTAACAGCGCAATGGTAGCTTCATCTTTGGATACGGATCCCTATAAGCTTTTTAGGGATCCGCACACGCCGTCCGTCCGTCACTAGGCCACCTGGTATTCTTGTGAACGTTATAACGAGTCAGTTGTAATTTTCATAAATGCTATGCTGTGTGAGTTGTTCCTTAGTGTCGCGAGTTCGACTCGTAGTTTACCGGTTTTATTTTTTATTTCTTGATACTTACTGATTTCGTGAATTTTCTTACAGTACCTACTGATTTTGATAAACTGCAGAACAAAAACATTACGATATACTTGTTCCATATCATGCAAAAACGATATTTTGCTACAAATCCCACTTCAAAAGAAGATCCCTGACCATGCAGGTTTGATCTCTTCACAGAACCTTTACCTATCCCAGAACCAACTGTAATCCTTAACCTCAAATCCCGAGCTAATAAAGTCCCCGCATCATGTCATTTATCGTTAATCGTCCAAATCTAATAAACGAGGAGAAAAAGGAATCTCAGTTCAATAGTCCCCGCAGTAAATAACATAAAGGCATTTAATTAATATTTATGGGAGCCGAGCGTCCGGTGCGATGTTATTGAATCAAATCATTGTAGTGTCGGACTTTAATGGTTATCGTATTTGTACTATTTAATGTAATTGCTTTTATATGACGCACGAAAAAACTTGTGTTTTTGGGGTTTATGGACAGATATATGGTATGAGTTTCGTTGTTTGTATTTAACTTCTGGATATTGTTTCTGATTGTTGGAATCCTTGCGAAAATGGCTAGTGTTCTTGCAAAAATACTGTAGGTGATGTGAAGATATTTGTCAAGGTGTCTTTGTGCATGTGTCTTGAATGTTTGTAGCCCCCCCGGCTAATCGTGCTTTAATTTGTTTGAACATCACGGTGAACATCTTTTCTTAAAATTTAACGTTAAAAGTCATGTGTGATTTTATTTTACTTTAGTTAGGTTTAAGTTGTTAAATAAAGTATACGTGCCTTTTTTTGAACTAAAGGATTACCAAAAGTATCAATTTTACTATAATTCTACAAATTATTACAAAATCTACTAACAAATCCCATTTGCACTTAAAACCCGTTTAGTTACGAAACACCCCTTATATTTCGCAAACCCATCAAAGCAGAGTAGAGAAATAATTCCGGAATTCCAATTTATTATCTCGAAAACGCTTGGTAATAGAAGGTGAAACGATACCTCGACAGAGTTTCACAAGAACTAAGTACTCAACAATTAATACGAGTTTAACTATGAGAATTCTTGGCCTTAACTGAGAAACTCCAAGACTCATTTATATTTAATTTACTCCGAGATAGACGACTGGATGTTTTATAAGCAATTGTTTTGAAGGAACTTCTACTTAACTCCCCCGTTTGTTTATTAGTTGTTGATGTCTGCGAAATTCTTTCTTTATGATTGTACGGTTTTAAATTTTAGTTCTTTCACACTTAAGTTTCTTGACTTGAACGTCACTTTTCTTGATTAAAGTTTTTCTTGTGACCAAGTATTTTAGCTACTTATTTGTCGTGTTTTGACAGATGTCATTTTTGATAAATACAAGTATAGAAGATATATTCTAGTGTATCAAATGCGGACTGCACTGTCGGCTGAGGTCATAACAAGAAACGACGTGAGTTCGATTCCTGCGAAAGCGACACAAGTGATTGACGAAAAAAGTCGAGACGAGAAAAGTGATCCACGATTGCTTGTCCTGTGTTTGGGTATCTTCAAGAATGTTTGTGAAACCCTCCGCGAAACCGGGATTAAATTTCGTGGATTAAAGTGTGGGAGTAGTATTTATAAAAAGTGTTTAGGAAAACTATTGCAACAATTACTTTAAAGATCTTTAAGTAGGTACATTAAAGCTCTTTTAGACTCGTATTACACATAAATACTAATTTGTTTTTAAAGTCGCATTCCCAGTAAGTGATTAATTACTAAGTATTTATTTACTGCAACTTAACGACTTGACTATATTTATTTATTTATTTACACTTCTATACATTAAATGTACAATGGCGGACTTAATGCCTATATCTAATCAGTATTAAAAAACAAATAAACATGCGTCCTATTTGCCAAAGTAACGATTGATAACAACAGAACAAATTGCAAGACTCAATTTGAACCGGTTTTGTTACGCTTTCTTTACAATACGTGGTCGTTGCACTGTACTGCCATACAACACTGTGACGGTATACACTTGAGGCCAATATAAGTTAAAAGTTATATTGCTTCGAAACTGTTCAGATAGCGGCTATACGCGACGCGCATACAACCATTTTATAAAATTGGAATTGAAATGTGTTATCCAATAAAAGTGTTTAAATGTTGTGGTTTTAGTTGTAAATGGCGTTCGAATTGAGTGTGAAATGTTTTTGTGTATATTATTGTTCAATGAGAGGATTTTGTGATGATTATTTTTTGTTACTTTCGTGTTGATACTCGGTAATGAAGCTTGGTATTCTACATTATGTTTTGAAAATTCAATTATTTTTTGGGAAGTAAAGTGTTGAAGTTTCGTTTACTAATAGTTATTTTTTATAAATCGAGATCCACGTCATTCGAGAGCAATTCATAATAATATTCTAACAAAATAATCTTTTTTATGTGTTTCTTTTAGTAGTTATACTTTTAGAGTATTTTATTTAATATAATGGTTGCAATAAAAATCAAACAAAGGAAAATAAACACACACGATATACCGAAACAAATATTAATTTACTCGCATACGAAAGTAAAATCTAAAAATATTTTTAATAAACGCGACCACGGGTGGTGCAGTTTTTGCACACATTTATTAACCAGAACAAAAACTTTGTTTGCCTAGTTTTTGTGCTCGGTAGTGTACAGATATACCCACAGTTAGGCATATGATAGCACCGTATGTTATGTTATGCTCTGATTCACAAAATTTGTTGTTCTTTGAGAACATGCAGTGTGGTTTTATTATCATTGTTTAGTGTTAAAAATGGGTAAGAAAGCAGTTTCTAAATAAGTCATTCCTGTTTTAACGGGAAGGATTATCATAACATGTATTAATGTAATGAAGTAAAATTTTAGAACCAAGCTTACAAACCATCTGCATAGAATGATGGGAATCGAAATATGTTTGATGGCACAATGTCACAGGAACGTCTTCCCGAAAAAAAGAAATATGGCATTATAATAAGCCTCATCCCACCCATATTTCATACCAAAATTTACAACACCCACAAAAATGCAAGAGGAATGTGTGAAACGTAATAAATATCCCATTTGCCATTTCAAATATAGAGACATTATTTCCTTCCCCGCAGTCGTAACTTTATTCTTTGCAGGATCGAACACAGTTCCTACATTAATACACGTCGCTACATATACAACCTCATTCATAGTATTTTTGCATCGGTTTCCCATAAAACATTACATCTAACCTCTGAAATACTTATTTGCCATACATTCACCAAATTTTTTATTAGAATTTAGGAACATGTCTCGTGGGATAAGGGGGATTGTTTTTAAAGTATTAAAAAGGTTTTTTTTGTAAAGAAACGTCTCTTTTTGAAGGAAATTAAAAGACACGGAGGAACTCTTTGTTACAAAAATGGTCACCCATCTACGGACCAAGTGTAGCTTAACCAGTGATCGATTCACTTATGCGGTTATAGCTTAGCCACAATCTCCTCAAATGAAATGTAATAAGACAAAATTGTTAGCCGACCCTAAACCTAGAACTGAACTATCTGTAGAAATGAACTATCCATGTTAAATAAGAACAGTCCCTTTTTATCAACGAGACAACCAAATTTAAGTCTTCACATCCCAGTTTTAGGGTACATGTCTGTGTGAACAGTTTTCCAGGAACATTTGCATCCATACGGGTGATATCGGTAGGCACGACCTTTTGTTTGATGGGCAACTACACTGTGATTAACTTGGAAGATTGTGTTTGCGTTCAATTGTTTTTTTATTACAACCGGCCTGTTTGTAAGTACGGATATGTGTTCAAGTGATACGATCCGAAATTCATATTTTGCCTTTGTTATTTTGATGGGACATTTGTTGAGATGTGGAGCTCGTGGCTAAGCCATAACCGCATAAGTGATACGATCACAGGTTAAGCTATGCTTGACGCGGTTGGTCTGTAGATGGGTGACCATCTTCGTCATAACGAGTTCCTCCGTGTTTCGGAAGGCACGTTAAATTGTGGGTCCCGGCTGTTATTCCTACATCTTTGACAGTCGTTACAGGTAGTCAGAAGCTTGAAAAAGTCTGACAGCCAGTCTAACCAAGGGATATCGTGTTGCCCAGGTAACTGGGTTAAGGAGGTCAGATAGGCAGTCGCTCCTTGTAAAACACTGGTACTTAGCTGAAACCGGTTGGACTGGTAGCCGACCCCAACATAGTTGGGAAAAGGCTAGGCCAATGATGATTTGTTGAGATGTGGGAAAGTTGTAAGCTTGTATTATTTTATTGATATCGAAATATTTTTTTAAATTGTGGTTTTAGAGTTTTATACCTCCCGTAGGCCTCTGAAGGTATTTCAAACACACTTTTATAAAGTCTTAGATGTGCTGATTATTCCAATTCTTCCTGCATTGTTTAAAGAAAGTGAAGTTAACTAGTAATATGGTAATTCAAAAAACATTTTTGCGTGCCAGGATTTATAGGTTTTACTTAGTAATCCAGCAATGAAGTTGGTAGGTAAAACAGCATACTATGTTTAAAATATTTCCAATTTTTGTCACCATTTGTCCTGTCGCTTGGTACAAGGCTGAATACACGACCTCTGTTAATCGCAAAACAGTTTATACATCAAAAAGGAAATCTATCATGTTTCGATTGCCGCATTTAATTGGTGCACGACTGCACAACTGCACGTCATATTCGCGAACACAACGCGTCTCTCCGGGCCTTTCAACCGCAACTAAAAGCTACGTATATTTTATTTTAGTGCGATATATTTTTGCCCAGTACGAAACGTTAGAAAAATATTTGCGTAACATTTTCAACGTTTTATTCCTTTTTGCAAACTTCCCTGTTTGCGTACTTGGAATGTTATTTTAATTTGATTTTTTCGTTTTGTTTTTATTGTTTTGCTCGTGATGTGAACAATATTTGTTTACTTTTATTGACATGTGGTGTTTAGTTGTGTGATGTGAAAATAGTTATTGCGCTGTATTTGTTACATCGTTACCTGTTTGTTTGTTTGTATCGATATTTCAGATGGTAAAAGCTATGTATTAAACTTTACTTACAAAAAAACAGCAAATCCTCATTTGAGCTTTTCCAGATTACTATTGCTCACGATTTCCATCATTTATATGGATAGAACTTTGATGTTCTATATTGATTGATATTCATTCGGCAACAGAAACAAAAATAAGTAAATTAATATTTTTTATTATAACTTTGTCGTTGTTGTTATTTAACATATCTTTTGGTCAGATGACACGCCTGCCTGATTTTAAAATAATAATTTTAAAGTCTAATACATTAAAATGAAATAGGCACTTTAACTGATTTCCAAATAAAACACGATTGAAATGACTCTTGATTAATATACATTCAAAAACACTGAAATAAAAGATGTTTTAGCAGAAGTTCGGGTAATATCGGTCAATTAATAAAATATGTCATTTTATCGTTAACTTTTTGCCTTCATATTGAGTTTCTAACAAAACTCAGTGCTTACCAAATAAACATCATTACGACATTGCTTTTTTGTCCAAACCTTCATTGTTCTCATCTTATACGGAAGATATTAAAAAAAGTCTTTATATCCGCTCTCACGGTTACACATGAGAAAAGCAATGACTTTTAAGGTAATGGCTTCTAGCTAAGGGGTGTCACGCAACATAGGATATTACTGAAGGTTCACTGAAGATGATGTAAGAAATAAACTTTTTTAAGAACTTGTGACTAGTTTCAAACCGATATAATGATAAACAAGTAAATAATGATTGAAAATGTATGTGTATCGTAAATGTATAGCTTAACAAAAATTCAGTTTTAAAACTCAGACTTCGATAAGGGGAAATGTTTTTTTGCAATGCGTAAGAACTAATTATTTTAGTTACTAGTGTAACTCTATACGTGGTTTGACTACATGTTTCACGTTTTAACCTTATGATTTAACTTCGTCGTGTCGTTCAGAGCAATTACGTCGTCGGCTGAAAGCTTCAGCGTACTTACCTATGTTATTGATTTCTGCACGTTAATGGAGTGAAGTGACCCAATTTTATTATTTTTCTCTATATCCATGGATTTCGGGATTTTATAATTTGCCTAATGTGATCGTTTGTAAATGCCACTCTGAATGTGCTTTAGAAATTTATTGAATACGATTCCTGAGCCTTTGTGTTTCCCATTTGATTTATAATATTTTTACTGATTTTCTGTTTAGATTGAATTGATTACTTACGTTTTCCATAATTACGATATGTGAGAAATTTGAGAAAGTCCTGATAAAGTTAGGTTTTAAATATTCAAATGTATTTGTTTTCGCGACTAAACAAATCAAACAAACCAGATTAAAAATTTAACTGCACTAAAAAAGGAATCTGCAGTATTGCTTTCATGAATCCTAAAGCGGAACATTTGGAATATTCACGTTTGAAACAAAAATAACTAGAACAACAACAAAATTGTGTTTATTTTGAGACGCGTTTGTGGTTTCAGGTCCGATGGCGTCCAAGTTTATTCTAGCAAGTACAATGGTACACCCCTAAGTTTCAACTTGCATCCGTGATTCTGATTGCTCCACAATAGGCCAGGGACGCACGTCTCAGAATACCCCCGTCGTCAGATCGCTGTACATCTTTACAGCAGTTCTCAAGTTCTATTTGCAAGTTGTGCCCGGCATCCTTAATGTCGGAAGCCCTATTCTGATATAGGTATATTTCAGAGGAGGTGATCACGGGAACTTGTTTAATGAAGTAAACATTCGAATCACTTTAGTCTTGAGGTATCTGCATTAATATTTAAATACTTCTTTCTTTTTTACATATATTTTTTATCTTATAAGGTTAAACACAAAGCTACTGACGCAACAGTAGATACAGCAATTCTTAGGTGTTGAGTTATAAATATTTATTTCATATCCTACAAAAAGCTTATTCTTTTTAAAGGACATTGAAACATACTGCAGCATAGCACTACATTATGTTTTAAACCAACGAAAATAAAATAAATAATTCTCTTAGTGATAAAGAGATATTTCTGGTTCACCCTCATGGCTAGAATAAGGTTGTATATCTTGAATTCTGCGGTGCTTATTCGAGTTGGTTGGCAGTAAATGCAAAGTCAGAGTTGAGTTTCCACGATAAATTATTTTTAGTCGACCAGATGACGTCATAAACCGGGGCCGTGCGTTTTATATGCGGACTTTTTAGTTTTTTTTCCATACTAACAAAAACATTCTGTGAAAATATTTTTTTTGCGGCTGAATTGTTTTGATTTTTTATGTTGTATGTTTATTTTGTTGGTTGGTCTGCAGGTGTGTTAAAGAAGGTTTTTATGCTGGTATACATTCATAGTTTAAATAAAAAACCTGCCTAGATGTGAACTGATTCAAAGATAGTCATTAAGGCCTTATGTGCCTGGTTTTAATAATATTTTATTTTTATTCAATTTTCAGTCATCTTTTTAAGCACATTTCGTACAAACCGTGAGATTGGTTTACATTACCCGGAATCAGGAAATATGGAAACAGTCAGCATAAAACAGCGTATTCGGATATATTCGTATCTAGAAGAGGATCCCTATAAATCTATTGCGCTACTTTTTCCAAAAGTTTTTTTTGACAAAAAAGTCTTATTTTTAGATTTATTTAGTTAGATAAACTAAATAAAAGTAAAGGCTTATTTTTAGATAAGAGATCTTTTTGAGATCTTTTTTTTTGCAAAAAAATATGTACAAAAGGAACCCAACTAATCAAAATATAAATCGTTATTTTATGTACTTTTGTGTTATATACGGTAAAAAATGATGCCAAATGAAAATGTACAGTTACAAGGAGGGCAGAGGAAGAATACTCAGAAATAAGGTTCTGTTGGTTTCTTAAAAGGGAACCCCGAAGAATTACCTATGAAATAAGAAAGCAACTAATCAAAAACCCACTCCCACAAAGACAATTACATGAAAGCAAACATAAAAAACCTTATTGCGTAATACAAAATCTATAAAAAATATCTTTCAATCTAGAATTGGTAACTTCAACCAAATACTGCTTGGGGACATGCAACGATCCAAATGTTTACCTTTACCGGAGTAAAAGGTAAAATTTATTTAACAATGTATGAGCACGCAACCCGTTTAACAGACCCTTGTTTTGGCGTTCATGATTTTTTATGGTTTCAAATTTAATCAGCGCTCAGCTCCATGTCATATAGAAAGGCGCGTGCCTTGAATTAAGGATGTTATTCATTGATTTTCCCAAAAGTCTGTCAGTTTCCCATTTAAAGTGATATTCAGTTTATAACATAAAATTGCCATCGAATTTTGAACTCCAATCATTGTTTATTTGGGCACGAAATATCAGTACTGCCGAAAAAATTCGGAAGCTTAAATAAGAGTTGTTTTAAATTTGATTCGTCAAATAAATGTCGGACACAGGTTTTTTTGGGTGTATCGCTTTGCGAAATGTATACGAAAGCAAATAAAACTATGAAACTTGTTTTCCAAAGCTTTTGAAATAAATCATGTTGAACATGATCACATCTTGTTTCATTTCAATTATTTTTGGGATATTGATTGATGGTCTCCTGAATGGTTTCGATAAATTTTCGTTTACTTTATTTGCTGATTGATTTAATAATGTATATTAATCTTAAATATAACTAACCCAAACCAAATTGAAGTCAGCCTAGGTTTATTAATAAAACAGTACTAATTAAACAACTTGAGGTACCTTATCATTACCATCCGTAATTTTCACAACTAGAATCTTTCATATATTTTTATTACCAGGACAACAAAGCACGTACAAGTGTAAACACACCTCAAGTTAGTATCTCGCGCTTTTTAAACACATGTTGCGGAAGCGACGTGAACATGACAGATTTCCGATATCACGTGATAATCGACACCGATTACTTCTCGAAGCCCTACGCCACGCAACGACGTCGCACGTCGACGACAGATATTTAATATTTTTCGCGTATAAAGACTTCTTTTTCATTTCCCAATCGTGTTTTTTCATATTTGATTTCCTTATGAGGGTGGGGTAATGGAGCTTCTCTTAATTGCGTTTATAAAATGATATTTAAATATGGAAGCGTTTCTTGTATTTTTGGATTTTGGATTTGTTGCTTAAGATCTGGATTTAAATAGAAAAGTAAGACCTTTGTATGACTTATATTTTTTAATGTTTTATATGTCTTATGTGTTTGTTAGTTTTATATTTTTTGTTATTTTTCTGTATGAGTATTTGTATGTCATTTCGTGTAAATATGGGTGTATACCTGAAAATAAAGGTATTTTAATTTTAATTTAATTTAATAAAGAGATTTTATCCTCAGGTAAGTTAGAAAGTGGTTTATTCAATCAAGTTATTTAAAATGACTTTCGGAGATTCTAATTTCATTATAGATTAATAGCTTTTGCCCAGTGGGATCTGACACAGGCTATATAAATAAAAAAGGAGTTTTCCTCATATGCCTTTGCAAACCATAAAATACAAACATTGAATCGATTTTTACAATTGTAACTGACAAGTTGTACTCCAAAACAAGACATTCGACCTTAGCAAACTTGCCAATGCACCTATTGAACTAACAACAGTTTATCCAATATCCAGGAACGCAGAACTACATATACCAGCTTCTATTTACCTTACCCCACTAACATAATCACAACATAACAGGTCATACAACACAAACGTTCTTGTTGACGTTGTACGTTTGGCTAGCCAAATTGCACGGAACAGCGGACTGAAGCCGGCGACAGATCTAGTATTGTAGGTACAGAAGTGGAATGAGAATAGACATGTCCTGGCTGATAATATATGTTTCAGACACAACTATTTCGGTTTTGAAATTGTTCATTGTAAATGATTTGCTTTTGTTTTATCCAGGAGTAGTTTTTGCCGTGTTCCATTTTGGGACTCGTTTTAGAAGCACAATGTGAAATGAATCTGGTGAGGCTATATAGAAAAAAAAGCATAAGGAAAAAAGAGATATAGAAGACTGAAGTTTACATTGTCCTTATTATTTTTTACTGTAACAAGTTATTTATGACTCAGAAAGAGATGAATTAGGAATTTTGTTATATGTATTTCTCTACAAAGAGTAGGAAGTTTGTGTTTTCGACATTACTCTAATGACCAAGACAGTCATACCGCAGTTAGGCCAATAGTACGGAGCATATTGACCCGTCCCAAGTGGTCCCTTAAGTTGGCAGCAATTTAGCCCAACCGTGACTCGGAAGGACCCGTTGTAATATTGACAGATGCATGTTAGAACGCCTCGTCTGAAATGCTTATATTTGATTATCATTCTCTCTTAGAACTTGGTGATAGCAAAATGTGAAGAAGCCAAATTGATTTGTGATGACTAAGAGGGGTGTTTAATTTAAAAAAAACTCATGTTTCTCCTTAAATAAACACAACAATTTACCGTAGTAAATCGGGATAGTCTTTAGCTAGTAAACATGCAAGGTTCAAAACTAACTTCACTCATCTTGGATGATGTTTCCAATGCTGTAACGTCAACGTTACTGTTATTGGTTGATTGGTCCACTTGGAATACTGTTCATCCTATAAAAGAGCACGAGAATCGTGATATAGACAGAAACTTTTACTTCGTAGGTACTTAGTCCCAAACGATCGTATCTGACGACCCAACTTTAATACACAGAAGAGCCCTCCATTTTCATAATTAACATTTATACGCTACGCCTAAGGAAAGCTTCAGTAACTGACTTGTATTACTATTTCGCCCTCGATTTCCTGACAAGCGTACGCTTTGGTAATAAAACCGTAGCCAGGAACAGAACCAGTTGCCTTGGGGCAGCTGTAAACAAGTTCGCTAATGGCCACTTAAACTTTACGGAATCGCCACACTTGGAGGGAAGTCAGTTTTTGCAAAAAAATTCTTTATACAGCGTGTTTCTGAGGTGAATGTTACACGGAATGGCCTGAAGTTGGTTTTAAGAGATTCCTTTTGGGTTTGATTTACCGGACTTGTAGATTTTGTATTGTCTTTTGTTTTTGAGACACTGACGCATTTGTGTTACTAAAAAATGTTTGTACGAAAGATGCTTTTGTTATTGGTCTACTGGCAAATGTGATTTGTCAGGTAAATAGGTATTTCCAAGTTATCGTATAACGATTATGTTTCTATAGCAATTGTTCTTGCTCACGTCTTCTTCAAACTGAGCTAAACAGAATTTATGATTTGGGTTTCTGAATTGAACTAAGTTTCATAATTTCATTAGACGCATGTCTTGGAGGGATATCACATATGTATATTATAATGTAAATACCCTTTGCTAGTGTTCATAAATAAAATACCCCTTTAGTCAACGCTTTGTTCTCGAGGGATGTGTGAATTATTTCTGAGAAGTAAACGTAGATTTACGAAATGTTTTCTATTATTTTCGAGGTTAATGCCAGCTGTTATAGAAATAATAATAATTTATTTAAATTGATTTTTCGTTATGAAAATCATATACCTTTTTAATTTGGAAAGACAGAAAAAAAAAGAAAACAGAAGAAAGATGCTATTCGTACGATCAGATACATTCAAACAAGGCCATCCTTAGAAAATACAGATATAAATTTATAAGCTAACAACGAGAGTAAATGAAATAGACGTCTCCGTCCTTAGAGGATACAAATTCAGTAATTAGGTCCAAATGAGGGACCAACTACTAAACTAGATGTTATTATAATGAATGCTTATTTACAAACACTAATTATATCCACAGAGACTATTTAGGTTCTTCATTAGGATATTAGTATGTAATATTGCCTTCAAGCTGGTCGAATGCCACCACCTCCTAATTATGACTCTCCTGTAATAATAATCCGGACCGATTTTGCCCGAAGTGGTAAGTGTCGCAAGCCGCAACCAGCTTTGCACAAGAATGTGTGTAAACAAAAGTGCCCCGTTCTCTCATAGTCCGACGACACACCTGGAGAGAGATGTACCAAGGGACTCACATTCTTATACCTGCCGAAATCTTCAAACTCAGATCACATTTACTGTGGATTTGATCTTCATTCTTAAGTAATATTAAACTTGTGGGTGGTAACGTGGTAGCGGGTGGCACTTTGAAGAGCAGTATCTCTTTTCCTTTTCTTCTCTTAATGTTTCTATGAGGCTTTCGAACCGGCACATTCTATAGTGAGTATTCGTAGCTTCATGTACGTTCAGGGCAGTCCTTTACACGAAACGACTTATATCTCTTTATTTATGCATGAACTGTGATAAGCTTTGTTAGCCGCGGATTTAGTAAATATTTACAACAATGGCTGCGGCCGCCATGCGTGGAGACAGTGTGTTAGTGATATGGAATAGCAAACTAGGCGGAAGTGCCCTTAATGTTATTCTAGAATCAGGACATAGAGAACATTACATTATTAAAATAGAAAGCGAATAAAAATGTATGGGAATGTTACTCCTTTTTGGCAAAAGACTTGAGTATTAGCGTTCGGAGAAATGTAACAAAGAAGTATCGGATTTTGCTACAGGCCTAGTGCCGTTTTAAGTCAATTATTCATCAAATACGAAGAATACCCAAACAATTTTGCTTAATTTAAAAAAAATATACCGACAGAAAAAAAAGTTATTGCGATCATAAAATATTATATACTAGTATGCGAGTTTAACGTTACTGGACCCAGAAGTATTTAAAGATAGCTGTACTTCCCTGTCTATGTTCCACGATTACAGCAAAGAGGTTTTTACTAGTGCGTACTATACTAGCTAGTAGGCACACATTTACCAAGGATACAGCAGAAAGTTAAATGAGCTTAATTACATCGTCCTATGTTCCATAACATAGACACTTCATTAGCAAGGACAGAGGCACTTCTTTAGAACTGCCTCTGTCCTTGGTGTCAATTGCAACTTTTACAGGCAGTAACAGAATTTCGTTAACAAATTCAAATTGCCAAAGTTTCATCTCTCTTCCACCCATCAATAATATCCCTTTGAGATGTGGCGGTAGGATTCCAAAACCCTAAATAGGTGAAACATCTTTATATAACAATTCAATGTACCAACAATAAAATACATTACACAAGACTCTATAAACCTTCACGCAAACCTAAGTGCAAGTGAAAAATGTTCTTAATTATCACGAATTCTCGGAGGGCGACACCTAACTTAGTTAACTAGAGTCCCTTGAAGCAGTAATTAGTAAGACGTGTGTACGGGCCCCGAGCATAACTTATTCATATTCGAAGGCTATTCCAGTCTTGCAATTAACTCCTGCTGTGATTTCGCTACGAACTGTTTGAAAGAATTTTTAGTTTAAATTGGAACTTTTTTGTATTTTTGTTTGTTCCAGGTAAATAATTTAATGGATGCTTTATGTATAGTTTCTTTTTGTTATCTGGGTTTTTATAAAAAGAGGCTGTGTTGATCGACTGAATAACAGCGTCCTAATCTCATTTAGTAGTACTACATAGTTTAAAAATATCAAAGAAATATATTTATACTTGGTACTACTAAGTACCAAGCTAAGCAAAAATGTATCGATTTTCTTTAATGATCTTATTGCGGTGTTATGATAAAATATTACCATACCAAAAAGCCGTCTTACGACTTGCTGCTCACTTGATGTTCAGAAAAAACACAAACAAAAAAAAAAATTAAAATCCATTGACTCGCTACCGTAATCATTAGTTTAAAACTAAGACAAAGCTTCAAAGAATGATGTAAACTTGGTATAAACAAGAGTCGTCAGGGAATAATGGTAGAACAAGTTCGGATAATGGATTGAAGTACGTCGTTACTAATGCAAGGTATAATGCTGCTGCACTTTCTTACAATACATTCATAAAATCACGTTTGTTCCTCAAAGGAATACGAACATCAGATTTTGTAGACGTCACGTCCTGATGTATTTGATGCACTTTAATATTTTTCATGTTTGGAGATATGTGTTCAGAGATTTTTTGAATAAAGGAAAGAAAAAATCCTTTTTCATTTCCATGTTTGTAATATAAAGTAGTCTGCTTCTGATCTTACTTTTTACTTTACT
Organism: Trichoplusia ni; assembly: GCF_003590095.1. Classification (NCBI taxonomy): domain Eukaryota; kingdom Metazoa; phylum Arthropoda; class Insecta; order Lepidoptera; family Noctuidae; genus Trichoplusia; species Trichoplusia ni. The sequence continues at coordinate 20,820,237 of NC_039479.1, read as the reverse complement.
GAGGCTATGTTGCTTGTCTGTTTGAAACTAGGCTGTATCTAATAAATTGGAAAGCGAGACACTTAAAATGGTTACAGATGTGGAACCTATGTGAAACAGTTTCACATCAATTAGTGTGATTTAATTGTTCCCCTTCTAAAACGGCTCTATCACCACGTCGCAAAGTACCACTGTAGCAGTCGTGGAAAAAAGATATCAATCTACTACACCACCGCTTCGATCCAACAAATCAACCAATTTTACATTGACACCTGTGTACCTAATAAAACTCATAGTAAAGAAACAGAAAACAAAAAGATTAAAAAATAAACTCACAAAGCCATACCGTCGAAAACAATCTCAAAAATTTTCAAATCTAATTTCATTTTTATGTACAACAACAAAACGTCTCCGTGGACGTCGCAGAACTGACTTTTGACACATTTAATTATTCAGAACTTCGTCTTCTTAAGTACGGTTGGAACAATAGGGAAGGGTTTCGCTATGTCTAAAATATTAAATGCGAACACTGAGCCATAAACATGAGGAATTCGTTGCGATACTCCGTCAGCCGCTTCTGAACTTTTCATTGGCATTTTATTTGCGTCAATACACTTTTAAGAGCTGTTTATTCCGTTTTATTGCAGACGAGATTTTGAAGTGACGTCACTACGTGTGTTTGCGCTTGTTAGGCCTGGTTCGTTAATTTTGAAAATCCTTGTGACTTTAATTTACGAGTATTGTTTAATCGCTGAGTTGAATTACGGATTGAATTAATTGCGAACGTCGTGTTTGAGATTTCGTACTTTTAACGGAATTTAAAAATGTACGAAATGTTAAATAATTTATTATTACATTTTTAAATGGAAACTTGATTATACTACTGTAGCTACCTACACCTTTTTTATATTAAGTTCTTTTCATAAATAAAATATTTTTCAATTTTCACACCGTGTCAAACTAAGCAAAGCCTGTACTATTGCTTGGCACAGAAGAAATGATCGTGTTCATTACACGGACATTCATATATGTACAGCTGATGCAGCAGTCAGTGCTACTAAACAAAAGACAATTGAAGCTTAAATCAAAGATATTCCATTAAAATCTCAAACAGAATCAGCATTTGATTCGAATTTGCAAAACACAATATTTCAGTACCTCTGGGATTTACCCGGTTTAAAATATTGCCAGTACTGTGTTAAATCTTGACGTTGGTGCGTACGTAAATCTCACAGCGAGCCCGCTGGGCGCGGGGCAAATAAAACTGGGGCTAATAGCGCCTTAAAGTTTTCTTTATGCGATCCCCCGGCGTGAGACCCAGAAATCATATTTCTCGGCCTAATAGTTGCTAGAAGTTTGCAGTATATTCTGAATTAGCTGGTAACTGGGTTGTGGTATGATTAAATTGCTGTTTACATTATTCAGGAGCATTTTCTTGTTTCATTTTTGTGTTGTTATATTATTTGTGTTGGAGCACAAAACTGTTTTGGTAAAATTTGAACAGAATGGGAAGTCTCTTAGTTTCACCTCCCGTTGCTTTAATATTTCATTTCAAAATAATCAGAAAAACCAAGAACTCCTCAAAATGTATATTGATGAAGTAAAAACAATCTCAAATTTTATTCCCTCTCTTATTTTCTCGAAAGCCAGTTGTTATAACAACATCAAAAAGTTCGAGTAAACAGGTCGGCTTGGCGTAAACTTTGACCTCAAACATGTTTTCCCTGGACTTTGTCTCATTAGAGCGTTCCGAGAACTCACGTGTTCGATAAATTGTTGAAGTATCGAGCGGTTCTGCGAATGTTTCTGATAAACAATGATGATGGCTTGGACTTCGAGAAATTTAAAATCCTTTAATTTTTATTATTAAAAAAAACTGCTTCTATTTGTAGTACCTAATTTCTTTATGCTAGTTAAAATACTAAAAGGTGCATGATGAATCGATAGGCAATGCCATCTTAGAAAATTCAGTAAGAGTCAGTCGGGTGTCCAAGAGGAAAAAATCCCAAAAACAAGATATGAGTAAATTTTAATCGAAACAGTCGTTGAACTGAGACCACCCAGAAAACGTGTTGCACAAAACCTGTAATGGTTTTCCTAGGCTTTTGCTAAACTGCGTTGGAATAATGGCTTTTGAGGCTCAACGAATTCAGCTGAAAACCATTATTTTACATAGAGCTAGCCAATCCGACCTCCATAACCCATTTATTGGGTAATACAGAACAAATGCAATGGATTATTCTGTAGAAATTTACAGTTGGGAATAACCTGGAATATCTTGAGTTGTATCCTCATAAAACGTTTAGCACCATTGGAATGCTTGGCCTCAGCTCTAATGTAATGCCAGCTGCGGTTTGCACGAATTCTCCTGAAGTTAAATGTTGTATAGAAATTCGAATACATTTCGCATCGACTGGCCTGTTGGTCTAGCAGTTATTGGCCCTAACTTCTATACCGAAAGTCATGGGTTCGATTCCCTTCCTTCTTTTGTGGGTAGTTAGAAATATACACATAAGTACGGTTATCAGTTGTCTTGTACTCAACTTCGCTTAGTTTGAGACTAGATAAGTTGCGTAAAAGTTATGGAATATTATTATCTAATTGATTTCCCTACAAATGTAAATGTTGAGCGGAAAACTTTTCTGCGATTAAATGTTTAAATGTAAACTGTTGAAGCATATATATTTTTTTTCATTTATATATTTTTTCATTTGAGGACTCTTTGAATTTATTGAGTAACTTAACAGTAACTGATTACCGGATAAAGTAACCGACAGAGTTACTTTCCCATTTCACACAAGTAGATTGTAACAGGGAAATGATTTTGACTTAACCATTGACCTGAATTCGAAGTTACATCTCAGAAAGAATAGGATCGTAAAATACATACAGATCAATATTATGACTTGATTTATCTCACGACCTTCCTACATCCAATGTCAAGACATAAATGCTTAGGTAGCGGACGCACTTTTACAGGACTTTGACCATATTTCGATCTAATTTAAAGTAAATTTAAATCTTTTTGAAATTTTTGGTAATGTTCGATTATTTTTAAAACCTTAACAAATGGTAAGTGCTTGCAGGTCTTCGCAGAAAGCATGATGGACGGAATCATAGAATTAAAAAGTTGGTATTATGTATCGGGCAAATGAATTTAACTGTTTTTTAATTCTAACGAAAAAATGATTAGTTACTAACTTGCATTCTTTGTTACTTTTTTTTACCTATTTTTTCTTTTAGTTAACCAAACTTAATTTTACAACCAACACCACAATTTTGCCTCTTCCTTGAATTGATTAATAAGTTCAAAACAAATGACTAATATATCTAAGTGAGTCTACACCCTAACACTTTTATTACTTCGTGAGCGCACAATACAAATTCAGCCCGGAGGCACGAAGCTAACAATTCTTGCAGGCTTCTGTAAATCGGTATAATTGAGGCGTCCACTGTGCGTAGTCTATAAAACGATCCACTTTATGATAGTGAAGTCGTTCTAAGGAATATCGTAGTAAAATATTTATACTTGGAGATATTTTTTGCCGTAGCTGGCTTTTTATTCGTGTTTGCATCTGTAGGTAATTTTCTAAGATATCCGGATCAATTTTTTTTGGGTGGTATCTTTTAATCCGACTAGTTTTGTTCTCGGGGAAACAGAAAATATCATATTGTGATGACGTGTTACATTAGGACTTTTTTTAATTAGCCTTTTTAGTATCCCTAAAGAGCTAGAACCAAAAAACATAAGAAACATCAAGAATCAGCAGCCAATCATTCCAATTTACTATTCTCCCTAACACAATTCACTGACTTAAACAATTTCCACACAATAAAAGAAAAGATCCGCTGCTTCAATACTTCAAAGTCGCGAAACGGGGTAATATAGATAAAATACCCAAACAAAAACATGCCAGGAACAGGCAAAAATCATAAATACATTACGTGGAAGTTCTCTTTTGAGACAGTTTTGGGACACAGTGGTCATTAGAAAAGTTTTAGTGGCTATTACAGCCTATTTTATATTACGGGAAGCGTAACGGGTGGATTTAGTGAGGACCGTGCCTAGGATTGTCGTGTTTAGTTATGTGTGTATATCTGTGAACTGGTTTACAAGTTCGTAATTTGATTGGATGTTTTTGTAGGTCTGTTTGATCTTATTTGATTTGGCTTGTTGTAGGTCGTATTGAGTGCTCTTATTTGTAGGTATAGATAGATTGATGACCAGTGCTTTTTACTAGCGGGTTTCGTCCTACTTTAGTGCAATAACCCCTACACCACTTCCTAAGTCTTTGTTTGCTAGGATATAATTTTCCCAATACTCTTACATCTAAGTCTGTACATGCCGAGTTGCTTTTCTGGCGATTTAAAAGAACTCATTGCGTCATTACTTTGGCTCAATTATTATTTATGTACCAAACATCTCGGTTCCCGCCCAATTCCGTATAAGCATGGCAAATTTTCGCATGACGACGATTATTTTTGCAATGTTCCGAGTTTGCCTACTTTGAGAAACAAAATTAGTTTAAAGTTAGATTGTAAATAATGTTTCGAATTCGGATCCTATTTATTTATAGACATTTTTCCGTCATATTAGTTTAAAGTTACGAAACAAGCGTTCTCAAAATATACTACAAAATAAAGGCACTTTAGTCTACCGTAAATAATTACTTCAGCGTTGTATAATGCCGAAAACAAATTCCAGGAATAGGATGCTTTTATCTAAACAAGAATCATAATTAGGTATACTAATATAGATTGAAGCTCTGTTTTACAGTGAGCGCTAAATTAAAATAGGGATATATTTTCCTAACCTCCTTAGTCAGTTTTCAGAAGACATTATTAAGTAAGAATATTGTTTGCTTGATCATTGACTTTGATTGCAATTTTTGGGTTTTCATGGATATCCACGTCAACAATTCATCTCATATCAGATTTTTTGATGGCATATATGTTTGAAAAAAAAATCAATATCACATGGAAAAACAAGACGTATTTTTTTTAACAATGTTTAATTATTTCTTATTTACCTTCCCAACATCCAAGTGCCTTTAAGCGTTTGCTGCAATTGGAACTAAAACGAATCTGACCTATTTCACCGTATCTCGTGTTAATGTTGTAATCGATCACAGGGACACCTCAGTGCATTCACATAAATCGAATCTTTGAACCAGTTTCTTTCATTCCTGATTAGTAAAGACTGGGTGTTTTAGTTTCTTAATTAGCATTCTTAAATACTATGTCGTTATGATTTTTTGTAACGTTAGTTTAACTTTTTTAAAATAATGCCTTTTGTTGAAACAACAGTAGAAGTCAGTAAAGTCCGATAGTTTTTGGTAAAAAGTCAATGATTTAGAATTTGAGTATGTCACTATTTTTTCCGAATGGCATCATGGCGAAAATTATATGAAGAGTTCATATTTTACTGCAATACAACGACACAAAGGCAAACAACGATTTTATTGAAAATTTGATAGCAAAAGAAAAGGTAAATAAAACAATAAAGAAATACTGGGAACATCAAGAGAGATCAGGAACAAAAGACCGTTCGAATGTCAGCGTTTTACAATTAGCGTTGAAATAAATCGCCATTGACGAGTTTTCGAGTGTTATCAATTATAAGAGTCAGTCAGGCGCTACGGCCATCCACTTACTATTTCCATCCAACGTCTACAAGAATTTTCAATTTAAAACAAAGGACTACACCCTTACTACGATAGTCTAAATCAAAACCGTTTTTGTTGAGCAAGCGAGATGGCGCTACAACAAAATGAATAGCACCATCTTGCTTCCACAGTAACGACAATGCAGATTTAATCTATCGTAGTACAAGCATTGTATTGGAAAGTAATTCGAATTCGATTCTTAAGGCCGTGAAAACCTTTCCTATTGCCAATGGAATTGCGATAGGGACAATTTTGATTTAAATCGACATAATAGAGGCTCAAATAAACGGGCATCTAGATTATACGGCATTTGGTGGTCTTTAAATTATATTAACTGGTTTGTACGGAATTAGGAGGAGGCTTCATTTAAGTCAAATACACAATTCAAATGGTTAACAAATGTGTTGAAACTTAAAGTGGTAATTCTTTACAGATATTGAATTAAAAACAATAAACGTTTTAAATTAGTGTGTCGATAGAGAGTCACAATTTTTAAAGTGTTGATAGATGTCCCTCTTTTGGGCACAAACCTATTTTCAAATAGGGATTGTTTTATAGTATTTAAATTGAATTGTTGCTAAATTTTGAAACAAAATTCATAAAAAGCAATGCAAATAATTCATCGTTGCGTTCTTTTTCTTCTATCAAGACATCGATGTTAGCAAAATATTCATCAACTATTTCCTTAGCAATAATTCATCCGTCGTTACTTTTGTAAACAGTCGATGGAGGCCACAAATCACGTTTCACGACCGGATCCGGGGCGCAATCGAAGTGAATTCTATTCACTATTCAGATTAGTTCGAAAGGTTCGCCGTTCGCTAGGAATGTATCATGCCGGTATTACTGAGTACGACTTAGTCTGTAATCTATTTGTTGAGCTAGAAAAAGATTTGTTGCATATTTTTTGTTGTAATGATGGCGATATTTTTATTTTAATCTTAGAACATTTTGATTTTAAGTAAAACTTCATGCAACCAGTGTTTCTGCTTATTTGCCAGGCTAACAAGATTGCCACGAACTGAAAGCGTCTAGTAAATAGTTTTGATACTATATACATTATATAGCAAATATTACCAAAATGATTATCAAGAATTCCGTCCAATCGAAATGAACATCGATTTACCGAAGCAAAACGTAATTTGCTATCTAGTTTGCTCCTAGTCCAGAAATTGTTGAAAATGTGCCGTTGCTTTCGCCTTGTTGGTCGTTATCTCCGGACTTGTGGCGGATGCAACACCGCTTGACCGCTCTCATTTGTGACACTCCATCGAATCGTGCAGCCCTGGTAGGAACTACAGGGTGAGACAAATGTATGATGCTGATAATGTAACCTTGAAAACGACAAAAAGAGAGAGCGAGAAGGAGAGCCTTTTTGGTAGGTACGGGCAAACTCACTTTTGATTTAAAACGCCCCGTGACCGTTGGACTGCCAAGAAGTTGTAGGTTCGAATACTGATACCAACCAATTTCTTTTCGAAATCAAACATATTAAAAACAAGCAAGCACATTTAAAGAAATCATAACAGCTGAAAATCTGCTAGGATTTGAAGAATTTGAAAACCTCAGCCACCAGATTCGAAATTAACCACACGGATAGAAAAATATCAATATTTAGGAATGCTGATACATAACGGACTCCATAGATACTTGACATATCTAAAGACGTTTACTATGACATAATATTATAGTTTATTAACACTTTCTCGAAAGTTTTATGAAGGCACTTAACTCCACTTAGGTAAGGAAACGTTTGATTTATTAACATTCATCCTGTACTATCGATACGCTATCTGACCTTTGCAGGCATATGCACTGTCGTATTATGTATGACAGCGTCACAACTCTATGACCGTCAAGCGGATACTGATGTGCGAGCAGATGAGGGGTTAAGAGCCAGAAATAGACAGGCCTCGGCTTATTTATGGATTGATGGGTAACTCCGTCAATCGTATCAGTTAAAGGTTTGTTTATTCGAATATTTTGGTTATGTGCAACGCTTATTTAATTTGTAATGGGGTGTCAGTTCGAAATTCAAAGTGCCAAAACGGAATCGTATAAGTAAGACTCCGCTGTTTGTTAACTCGGTCCTCTGTTCGTCGTGTCGTATGGCTAGACAGATGACATTTTTAGGGATCATTTGTATTCCTTATTGTCTATTGCTCTCGTCATAAATGCATTCGATGGGTTTCGAATTTGGATTCGAGGCGGGTAACCTTCTTTTTATTCGATCGCCTACTTGTAATGAACTGTCAAGGTTTTGAAAGTACAACCTGCATATTTTGGATTTTGTTCCTTTTTATAAATATCTTAAAAAATGGAAAGATACAAGCTCTTGGAATTTATGATGAAAAAAAATAACATACTATTTCTTTAATGCAGCTGTTTATTTTTTCATGCAAGAATAATATCGTAAAATAAAAATATAAGCTGTATCATAAACAACCTTCAATGGCTTGATCTAGACAAAGAAAATCTCCTGAAACTCAATACAGCAACTCAATTCAATTGTTATTGCTACAGATCGAAGTAGACGATAACTTTATCGGTAGCTAATAGATTGAAACTTGTATGAGCAATATTCTAAGACTATTGTACATTGTATACAATAACAGAGAGAGATAGAATGTTGTCTCCATTGATTAACTCGGCATCCAGCCGGCTCGCATAGCAAGCCACCGCTTTGCGTCTATCCAATTCACTAATTTGCTTTGAAATAATAATTATCATTATATTGCTCATCACGAGAAATGTCTGGCTCAAGACAGTTGCACAAACACTAAGTTGCATTAAGTTTTAGATGAAATTTCGTGTTGCTATGTTGGCAACATTTGGAGAATTACTTGCCAAGAAATTAGCTTCTATTTTTACTAGTCGCTGCTGTTACGAGTGGAATTTAATTTATTGTTACGTACTTTAGTTGTTTACTAGTTTTCAGAGACGGAAACCGATATGTATTTTTTGTAAAAAATGTACAGAAAGCATTGATCCGTTCTGTCCAAAGCATATAATTAATCTTTACTAATAATATTATAAATGCAAATGTAACTCTGTCTGTCTGTCTGTCTGTCTATCTGTCTGTCTGATTTTAATGAAATTTGGTACAGAGATAGAGTTGACCTTGAGATAGAACATAGGAGTTTTTATCCCGGACTTGAAGAGTGGTCTTGACGCGGGCAAAGCCGCGGGCGAAAAGCTAGTTAAACATAAATGTGGAAATTATGTTTATGTGTCTCAATATTTTCCAATTTACAGTAATCTTCGATTTCACAATCCTGGCACTTATAAAATCGCTGGTGTTTTCAGTTATTTTTATTATATTATCATAATCATATTATTAAAACTACTGCATCCGACTCTATCCACAAAACTACTCAAAGAAACAACCAGAAAAGCCATCACAAAGACTATCCCAAAGTCTTGCCTCTTTAAAGACAAAATCGCGACAACCATTAAATCTCAATTGCAAAATCCGTATTAAACATCTCTGAAGCTGAGATGCCGAAAGAAAACCAAAGTTTGGTTGAACATTACGCGTGTTATGTAAATCGCGGTGAGTTACTGAAGGTTTCTGACGAACTCGGTGAAAGCATCGGTGAACTGGGATCCTTAAAAATTCAGAATGCCAAGAGTGATACCGCTGTGGTGTGATTGAGGTGAAACATTTGGATGTGGTAGTTTCGTAGGAGAGAATAATATTATTTTATTTTTAAAATCAAAGCGATGTTTCTATTCCATTGTGATGGGTGTAATTTATTTGGGCGATTCTTTGTATAAAAATATATGAGTATTTTTGAGAAACTTTTGAACCTTCGAACGCCGAAGGGTTGACTGACAAAGTATTATTGCTTGGCAGGAGATGTGACAAAGCCAGGTCTTACGGTATAGGACGAGTAACTAGTACCAGCTCAAAACCTGAATTGAAAATCGTGAGGAAAACAAGTTTTCGAATTTTGAAGGACGCCAGTGCAAAGCAGTGGAACATCTATAGGCTGGTTATATTTATTTATCACCAAAACAAGAGCTGAAACCAATGTGCTTCGGAATTTTCATTAATCTGTATACTTGCATCGTCTACCTACTACATTGGGACATCCATGCTACACACCAATCCATCTTCCCAGCTTCTGCTCACGTTCACTTTATCACGTGAAACTTTTCACTTTCCACACGCGATCGACGCACACAGATAGATGGATACTCACTCAGCACTTATATAAACTCACCATCTAACTTTCGAGAGACGTTTACAGAATAAGTATTTTAAAGTTCGAAATGAGTAGATTTCTTTTTTATTCGTTGCCGTTATACCTACCAGCCTTGTTTAACTTATTGTTTTCTTGATTTGAATACGGAATAGAAAGTCTGAATTTCTAATAGCAGAATTTACTTCACTATGTTCACTAAGGAGTTTTATTTGTTCGCGTCTCAACGCATGCTCGCAAAGAGATGGAGACAAAAATCACCGGACAGTATTCCGTCATAATTAAGAATGCAAGACCATCAACATTGGCGGCGTTGAGGAAGAACTTGCTAAAACTCAAATTGCACTGTATGGCAATTTGTCCATTAAAAAAAAAGAAAACATGATAGACCTTTTAAAATGACAGCTCAAAATAGTCCGTAAGTTAAAAAAAAAATGGTCAAGGGCTATTCGTAATTGTCACACTGGTTCCTTACATGTAGCTAAATAAAACAATTTGAAAAAAAGATCACCTATGTCGTACTGGACGCTGCTTAACAACAATTTTTATTTAAATTAGTTATTGTCATAGCCACAACAGAAATACACCATCCTTAAAAATGTTAACTGTCTAACTACCACGGGTTTAATAACAGGTTTCCATTTTAACCCTTTGGATACGGAACTCTAAAAAGAGAAACCTTTTAACCTTTAAAGACGACAAGTGGGAACTACGCAAAGTTAGCAGACAGCCCGTTGTTCCCAACTTCATGACGTTATAAATTGCTTTAAAACAATGCTCGGTTAAATTAAAACTTAAACTGACCGCTTCATTTGCCGTCTTTTTTAAACTCCGACACAATAAACGGTGTGTTATAGTTTGAGCAGTTCGTTCGTGTGTTTTTATGTCTGTCTATGGCGACGTTGCTCGTAAATGAATGAATCAATTTAAATGCAGTTTTTCTCAAGTGGCCTTTTTACGGATGATAGTTATTAGCATATTTTAGGCGATGTTAGATTATGAAAAATAATCTCAAACTTAATTAGAAAAAAATATTCGATGAATAACAAAGCAATGATTACTATTCAAAGAGTGGTTTCAGATCGATTTTTTTTCGTAGATATTTTATGTCATCCCATATATCTGAGCACAGGTTACCTCCAAGATATTTATTCTTCTTATGTGACAAAAAATAATAAAATAGTACTTTGGAGCGAAGTAAAATAAAAACAGTCTTACAAAAACCATTTATAACGTAGGTGCTGTAAAAACGTTTCTATTTTACTCAGATAATGAAAATAAAGAAACATATTTTATCTTATAGTTTGGACCTCAGGGTGTACGATACTGAACATTAAACTTTCATTGTCTTATCAAGAAAAACAAAGAAAATATTTGCACTCACTGAGACGAGAACTTTGAACTTAACAAAAATAACTTTGAAAAAATATTTTTCTGTCGCCCAGAATGGATACATACTTAGTCTTAAATTAAGTAAGCAGTAAAGTGGATAGTTTTTTTGAGATAACTAACAAACATTGGCTGGAGTCGTGAACAAAAAAAAGTATATTATAAACCTACGCAAAAAAATATTTTCTTGACGAAAATCTAAATTTAAATGTTTTTTTAAACGTTAATTCGAGACTAAGAATAATATTTTAACTAGCTACACAATAGAAACTGCGTCTGTACGTCGTTTTGTTAGTTGTGGCAAATCTCTTAAATGGTTGGACTGTTTTTGAGGGAACTAAAAAACTGGAGTGTCTTATGCTACTTTTATTGTAGAAAATAAAGTATATTTTTTAAATTCAGGTAGCCTTGTATAAAATAAACCTAAACCCATATAACAATTAAAACAAAACTGTCAAATTACAAAAACTACTATCCTAATGATTCTCCTAATAAATCTGAACTTGGGTAATTTCAACATTTTTGGTATTACACAAAACGTTTCGGATGAGTTATCGCCCTGTTGGGCATTTGTTTCGGATACGTAATCGAGCCTATTAACAGCAACAGGACCGTTTATTGAGCTATTACGTAAATTAACCGTACAATATAGGTATTGCGACCTTTATGTTATACTAGCTGTTGCTTGCGGCTTCGCCCGCCTGGATGTAAGTTACAGCTGTAGCAACAATATGCTCCTTAACGCTGCCAGGTAAAAGTAGCTGATGTTTTTGATCAAGTATAATCAAACTGCCGGCTATCACCATAACAAATTTCATCGTAATCAGTTCAGACGTTTGAGTGTCAAATGCTAACAAACAGACATTCATCGAATCAAATTCGAACAACAATATTTAATTTTAAATATTATAATATGACATTTATTGAAGTGAAACTTACTCTTTATCGGCGTTGGAAAAAATATCACCGTCACGCGTCTCGTTTATTTTCTTTTAACTTGCAAATAGTAAAAATCTGTTATTTCGATATTACGAATAAAAACTAAAATAAATTTATTCATAGAGCCAAGTCCTATAATATATTTGTATCCTTAAATCTCCATTATCATATTTGTTCGGGTATTCTCTGGTTCTCCAAGATTAATAGCTCAAAGAGGTTTAATTGGGTTAATGTTTTTAGGATTGCTTGATGGGAGAACACATTGATGCTAATTGCCGTTGACTCAGCAATTTATAATGAACATATTTCATTTATTTTGACTTTATTTTGTCTGCCAAAAAGTGTAGGTGGTTTTTGTAGTTTTTTGTTAAGGTTTTTCCTTAATTTTGGGAAAATAGTGCCTGCTCAAAAGTAGTCTTCGACAATCACCCAATATGACGTATTTGCGGTGAATTGCGTAGTGTCTGCTCAACAGTAGTCTTCGACAATCACCCAATATGATTAAAGAAGTCTTTCAATTTATAGTTAGACTTGAACCATAGTTTTCGTAAGCTAACAACGAACATTTCTACAGGTAAAAGAAAAATTGGTTTAGATCTAGACTGCACGGGTGGTTAAGATTATCACACCAAATCCATTGTGCGCAACGTGGCGCGAGTTTTTTGACGCAGCTTTGTAAAAAAGAAATGCTATAATTCCTTTAAATAACACAATTTTGTAGCAATGAATAAAAGACAGACACCTCGAAAAACGATTTTTTATATAAAGACACTAGCAAAGGAAATCAGATCCTGTCTTAACTGACTGAAATGCAATTGTTTCCTTATTTTGTTTTTTTTTTACAAATTGGATCGGAGCAGTCATTAAAACTTTTTGAAGGCCTTGCTTTAATTGTTACGGATATCTTGTTAAAACTGTGACGTAGACAAAGGTGTTTGTTTTGCAAAGTTTATACTGTCTTGTATTTTGTTTAGTGTTGTTTAGAAAAGAGGAAATCTTTGATTCATTAGATTATGTACGGTTTTTGCCTTGTTTTTTTTCTGTAGCTTAGTATTGTATCATTATTTATTACATTGAAATGCAGTAAATGATTTTAAAATGGTTTTATTGAATAGCAATCTAGTAATATACAGAATCGATAAATTTTTAGCACATATTGCAAGGTTACAATAGTTTGGGTAAAAAAAAGATTTGCGAGAAAAGGTTAGCGCGATTTTTTTTTGTTTATCGATAAAAATTAAACGAAATACCATATTAGCGTCATACCAAATACATATTTTGAACTTTTGCAAGTGAAGCAATGTTCACGAGATCAACTTAATACCAACTCAACACATTACAAATAACAGCTATAACATCTAACCAGAAACTAACATTAAGGGACACACAACAGCAATTCTCTTAAAAGCGAACTACATAATAAAAAATGCGTTGACGCGCTCTGACAAAGTGCAGCCGCATCGCGTGTCAGCGGACAAAGCGACGCGGCGACGCCATTACGGTGTCCAGGGCACCTACTAAAACCGCTTAAATAAAGAATACTGTGGTTGTAGAAGCGAGATAGCATGTTACACCGCGTAGAGTGCTCTCTCGCTCCCACGGCTGCATCCGTTTTCGAGAAAGCGATAGTGGTAGGTGTCTTGTTGTAGCTGGCCAGTGTTACAGGATTACTTTTTATACAAACGTTCTTTTTTTTTAAAGAAAATAATTGTAGATTTTCTTTTGTGTTATTAGAAAATAGTTCTCTTTACAAAAAAAAATTAAGGTAAAAATAATCTTGTCTAATGCAAAAAGGTGTTAACGGGACATTTTTAAATTTCATTGCATTTCCATAGACTTTTTAATTTGGCGTTGTTCTTTTCTGCTTGATATGAATTACGTCTTAAATTTAGGTATAGGTGAACGGACAATTACTGCATGCCAGCAGAATTATATTGTTTTATGAAAGAAAATATGACTCATTTCTTTTTCAATATTACGATTCATTTATTTTATAATTATAGTCAGGTAAATTGAATATTTTGTCTCCAACCCATTCTCATGATTAAGGACTGCGGTTGGATCCGGGACTACTTGGTTGATGATAAAACCCCCCAGAGCACACGTGAGAAAATAATTACAACATTTTTTATAGTAAGTAAAGTGTTAAAATTTGTTAGTAGGTACATTGATACCTGTCCTGTTAGCACATTAATTTAAATCAATTAGAACTTGATAGCGAACATTTAATAATCTAATAGGAATATTCCTCATAGCCATACTTCCTCAATACATGCCAGTTCATCGTACGGCTTAGACATGAACACAGATCTGGCTTTAGCCTGAAGCAACTCAACTAAGTTCACAGCATAGTTCTATACTAAATTATAGAGAGGAATTAATACAAATGGAATTGTTAATCGCGTCACAACTAACTGGGTTATGTCAATAGTGACTTACCAAGTCAATTGTGATGAACTTTACTGCTGTTTTCATTATGAAATTGTTACATTTTAAAGGATGAATTGTGTACTTGAATTTTTACATTTTAAAGAATAAGTTGTGTAGATATCAGAATTTATTTTTTTAAGGCTTTGCAAAGATGACTGTAAGGTAAAGGATTTCTTTTGGAATGTTTGCAAAAAAATAACAGAATTTCACTTCTGTACTTGGGAGTTGGTTCATCAATGGCCTAGCCTTTTCCCAACTATGTTGGGGTCGGCTACCAGTCCAACCGGTTTCAGCTAAGTACCAGTGTTTTACAAGGAGCGACTGCCTATCTGACCTCCTCAACCCAGTTACCTGGGCAGCACGATATCCCTTGGTAAGACTGGCTGTCAGACTTTTTCAAGCTTCTGACTACCTGTAACGACTGTCAAAGATGTAGGAATAACAGCCGGGACCCACAATTTTACGTGCCTTGCGAAACACTTGGGAGTTTGTTATGGATAAAAAAAAAACGTAACAAAAACTTTTAGTGCAATAGATTTTTTGGATGATTCGAGCACTATACAAACTGCATTTGTAACGACAACATTACGCACCAAAGAAGACATAAAGGTAGAGTTTTATTTATTTATTCATGTTTCAAATTGTAACACTATTTAAAAAAGTTTACATTAGAAATTGAAACTGCTCTAATAAAGAACTAGGAACTACTCACAACGCCGCTTAAACGTTGACATCAACAACACTCAAACTGTACAAGACAAGAAACTTTCTGTTTATCATTTCCAGTCCAAATTTAACTCGACAACCGTCTAATACTGAGGAGCAACTGTTCTCGTCGGCAATACAGATGCAAATCTACCCTGCCCAAAGGAATATTTAGCTCGAGACGTTCCCTGAATTCCAACAACTTGAACGAAATGCGTATGAAATAAGGTATCTAATAAGTGTGATAACAAAACACGTTTCAACACGTTTCTCATATCGTATTTCTGAGCCAATATCTCTGAATTGCTCGGGATGGGTCTAGTATACATTTTACTATGTCAAAATAGCGTGACAAGACGCGTATGGGTTTTTGTGAATTGGATTAGAGTTTTCTCACAAACTCCGTATGTAGGTTATGTTATTATGAGTTTTCTATGAATTCGTCGCAGCTTGACAAAGTCTGCTCATGTCTGTTCGTCTGTTTAAGTCATTACTGTACCAAAGTATAATGGAGTGTGGATTTTGTGGAAATTAGGTATGCTCTAGTTTAGTAATCTTATAAATTCAACTTGATTCAATACCCTTGCAGTTATTATGGCAATTTTCAACTAAGTAAGTAGTAGAAATAAAGGAAAGAATAACGACAAATTAAGAAATTAAAAATGCTCTCAGCCTTTCCTTGGAACTAATTTACTTACAGACCTTCACAAAGAATGGATGATTATATTTTCATAAAAACGCTTTCCCTTCCGTCTCAAGCGATTTCCACGGTGAAAATTGCAACTTCTCATAATTAGCTTAGTAACCTTATTATAAACTTGACTTAGCTCATTACACAAGGCTTTAGTACTTTTTGAATAACAGTAGCATTACCATCCAACACTAAGTCTTCTTTATACTAACACTAGCTGTTGCACGCGACTTCCTCCACCTGGTTAGAATTTTCTCCGTTTTTTTTACATTTTCCATTGTATCTTCGCTGCTATTAGTCGCAGCGTGATGTTATATAGCCTAGAGCCTTCCTTGATAAATGGTCTATTCGATACAAAATAATTTTTCAATTCGAACCAGTAGTTAGTACAGAGTATAGATTTCTTCAGCATTCATATACAATAGTCGTGTGCGGGTGAGATGCTGCGAAAACGTAGCGTATACGGTCGTCGT
This sequence comes from Trichoplusia ni, assembly GCF_003590095.1. Classification (NCBI taxonomy): domain Eukaryota; kingdom Metazoa; phylum Arthropoda; class Insecta; order Lepidoptera; family Noctuidae; genus Trichoplusia; species Trichoplusia ni. The sequence goes on along the minus strand of NC_039479.1, from coordinate 20,803,760 downwards.
GGCGTTTTCTCTGCGGTCAAATGTCGGCAGCGCTAACGTTACTCAGACATGTATTAGATTTGGTAATTGATTGCTCATGCTGGAGAAAGGCTACTATGAGGGTCCCCTAATGTATTTGCAAATAATTTGGTTGTTATGACTTAGAACACAGACATACATAATTTGTAAAATTTTAAGGTTCATATTGAGTACTTCTAAACAAAATAATTTTAATGTAATTCTATTTTATCATAATTAATTTAAGTTACTTAGGCTTTCAGTATTTTCTTACTAACTAATATTATTCTCTTTTAAAAGCTAAATCATCGAAATATTATGTGTAATTAACTTTATATTATTTAAACTCAGACTTTAATTAATGTTAAGTATATGCACATAAATTAAGAAATATGCACAGTGCGCTGATTACTGAGTAACATGAATAATTTTGATAGTTTGTTCTACTGACGAAGAAATAAACACTCATTTAAATTTGGTAATTAAAATTGAACTATTTACGAGATACCATCTGAATAAGATTTGGATTTGCTAATCTATACTAATATATAAAGCTGAAGTACTACTGGTTCAAATTGAAAAATCTTTTTGTGTTCAATAGACCATTAATCGAGGAAGGTTTTTGGCTATATAACATCACGCTGCAACTAATAGGAGCGAGGATACAATGGAAAATGTGGCAAAAACGGGGAAAAATATTAATCTTCGAGGGCTTTCGATCAAAAATTCCTAATTTATCTTCTAACCACGCGGACGAAGTCGCGGGCAACAGCTAGTGTTGGAATAAAGGTGTAATAACGGGTTCCTTTATGTACTGGAAGTAACTTTGTGTTTGACAGTCGTTACAGGTAGTCAAAAACTAGAAAGACTGACAACCGGTCTTACTAGGGGGTAACGTGTTGCCCAGGTAACTAGGTTGAGAAGATCAGATAGGCAATCGCTCCTTGTTGAACACCAGTAATCTGAACTATTTCTGCTTGTTTCATATTTTCACCTTAATTTTATCAAATAAATATCACAAACACGATCTTTAAGCAGAACGAGAGCCAAATTTTGCATCAAACGCATTATTAAGCGTATAATTCCGGCTAATTTTCAATGTGCCCACAAACTATTTGCATAATTAATTCGCATACAGCTATGTTTAAGTGAAATATTAAAATTGGTGGGTCTACCCTTAATTTAAATTTCTAAATTGTCGGAGAGGATCACAATAAATGGTTTGTTTCGGGATGAATTTGGTTAGGCGTGTTATTTTTATTTCGATATCTGTTTTGTGTTGTTTCAAAGCGTTACTGGGTTATATGAAGCTTTATTATAAGGGCCACATTATCTTTATTAATTGTTGTAACGGATTTTGAGGATGTGGTTTATTTGTAGGTGATTTATGAAAAATTGCTGTGTATTTAATTATTTCATCGTGATGTCGTGCGTTTAAGGAAAAACATATTTAATACCTTGGTTATGAATGCCACTATGCTTTAAAGTATTTTTCCGTTTTATACTTGAAGCATTATTGAAGTTGGATGGATGCCTTTGTGCATGTGACTTAAACGTTTGAAAACCCCCACGACACAAGCATTCTCTCTGTCTCTGTTCCACAATTACAATATGATTAGATTTAAAACTGCAGGTTGTCTGATTAACAAGTTTATTAAAAGCATTTATGTTTGGTAGGAAAATGAATAACTTGTATGAAATAAAAATTACCAAGTAATATGTATTTTAAAGAATATGAGAGTTTCTTTAATACATCTGCTTTCTACACAAGCCTAGCATTTTTTATTAGGTGCTATTTAGTGTTTAAAAAAGCATAGCTAGTTTTATGCAAATTAGTTCCTTTAAGTAAATACAACATAATATTCATAGTGGCCCAGTTTACAATGATGAATCTCAAAATCATCAATAGATATTAAAATAACAGTTATCTAAAGATCTATATTTTAGTGAACACTTGAACAGCTATCAAAACAAAGTAAAATAATATCAAAAAGACAAGACCACAGAAAAATCTTGTTAAAACATAAAAACAAACGTAATTTGCGAAAGGAAAAACGTAAGAAAAATCTCAAAGGCTAGAATTATCATTTACAATGCTTCAAAAGTCAAAGTAATTAAAAGTTCTGTAAAAATTCTGATTTAATAAGCTTTGAAGTGACTGCCTCAGGTTATTTAATGTTGCACTAATTAAATTTCCTCGTTCCTACATTAGAATGCAATTAAAATGTAATTAGGTAGATTTGCTAGTATATGTTAATATTATGTTTATAGTTTTGATGGCATGACTTTGTGAATAAAGCTTGGGGACTAACAGTAATTAGGGATGTTGATCTTAATTAATCAATAAACCATTTTATATGGGCTCGATTTTCAATTATTTGTTTTGTTTTCATTGAAAATTATCCTAACTTGTTAGATATTTTGACTGCACTTCACGGACTGCACGCATAGCCGAGTGGTTGAGGTCATCACGCCAAACCGTGCGCGACGTGTCGCGGGTATGATCCCCGCGTAGAACAAGCATTTGTGCGATCCACAAATGCGTGTTCTGAGTCTAGGTGTCCTTGTGCATGTGAATTGTATGTTTGTGAAACACCCCGCGACACAAGGGTTAGTGCGGGAGTCGTTTTTTTTAAAAAAAAACAGGACTTTAAAAAAGGCGATGACCAAAGTGTTTGTTTCGACGCTTCTTCTCAGGGCGAGCTAGGAAATGTCGACTCCAGCTAGAAAATAACATGTACAAGTGATGACATCTATGTATTTGCAGGCTAAATTTCAATTAACAAAAGAGAAAGTTAGCTGAATAAATTAAAGGAGGTCTATGTAAGGGTGGACGGCAAATACTTTTTTTTCTACTCGATCGAACGAATATTTCAATTTAACTGGCTATAACTGTATGTCATGAAACAGCCATCCTATCCTCCATAGCCCATAATAACTGAATTATAAATCCTTTATTGTTACCAATAATTATTATCGATAAATGTATATAGTTGCAACTAATTAAAATACCATAACACGGTGCACCTTTGTTATCTCATTAAAAGGATTCGTTTGACCGCTAATGAACCACAAATCTGGTTAACGATCATATTATTGGTGAAATCTATCATCAACTTTATACCTGTATTGAAACTAATTATTAAATGTACACACCTAAAAATTAATTGATGTGCTATTCGTTGGTTCTGATTTAAAAGTTAATGTTGTGTATTTCAATTTTGTTTCAAAGCTTGTATTATGAGTGCTAAATAACTAATAAACACACTTATTGAAAATAATTCAAACTTGCGATCACCCTCAAAATCTACAAACATTATCTTGATTCTTAGAAAAACATACCATCATTAATCTACAAGCAAACCTAAGTTCACTAAGCTCACTTTAATCACTTAAACTCACACCATCAAAAGAAATCCAAATAAAAATTTAACGTATTCGTGCAAGTCTATTTCTCCCGCGTCTAATTTAGTGAGAAGGCCCTTTCAGTTCGTCAGACGGGTTAAATAGAGCAAATTACTAGGTGGATACAGTGCAGCAAGATTAGCAGTAATTAAGAAACTATTAAATAAGCTGCGCTCCAGTTGGGAAGACCATGATTTTGTGATTAACGAGATTTTGTTCTGTATATAATTTATATGGTACTTTTTAATTAATAATCTTCTTAAATAATTGTAAGGAGTGTGTATCGTAGTAGTAGTAGCAACATGCATGAAGCCAGTAGTAGCGACACGCAGAGATAGAAGTCCTGCACTAAAAGCAAATATTAAGGCTGGAAAAAGGAGGATATTGACATATATTTTTCTATTTCCGTCATCTAGTTTAGTGATTAATGGATACGTATTTTTGTGTTTTATCCCTCAGGCAAATATTGATGAAATTACATTCTAAGTTAGGCGTGACGCCACTTCAGTGTATAAATTTTAAGAAGTCGTAACGTCACAAGTCACAATTATTACCGTTCAGATGAAGGTAAAAATACGAGTCAATTTTTTTCGATTATATATATCTATCTAATCCTTGGATTGTTACTTTTTATGCCTCTTCAAATCCCCGTTACAAATAAACAGGAATAATAGAAAAACATCGTTCATTTTTGAAAAAATTGGCAGGGATTCTTAAAGAGCGTAGTTTAAGCAACTTTAGAGATATTAAGGGTCACAAGATATTTAATGATTGTACAAAATATTACAATTTATTCATTGAAATGTATTTTTAACAGATGCGCAATATCACTAACATCAGCAACTTGATTTTAGTTTCTTAATACAACCGGCACCATTGAAGCCGCTAAACCGCTTTACTCATTGCGGATCATAGCTACGTATTTATCGGCTACACGCCCGCTACGAAATCAGTGTCGTAGCAGATCGTAGATTCGCTACGCGCCGGCTGTGAATTATTTGCACACTTTTGCCTTTTGCCAGTGAACAAATATTTTGTTTTCAACTTTATATTTACATTTTTGGAGAATGTGAACCACTTTTGAGTCCAATAATTGTGCATTGAGTCTGTAAGTGACATGACAAAATAGGTCAGAACCAAATAAAAGACCGTTTAATATCTTTTTAAGTTCCATTTCAATTCTTCTGGTTTTATTATTGGTCAGTCAGTAGGAATGGTACAAATTAATACAGGACACGAACATCAGTAGTCATGGTATTTGTATGATAATTTCGTGTGGGATTTTTTGTACAATTAGGAGTAAATTCTTTAAGCTTATAATGTAGAAAAAAAATACCTTAAACCTTATAAAGAGCAATAAACTCGAATGCCCTTTGTTTGTTTGTTTTATTTTTTCTTGCCTTGAAAATATTTAAGTCTCTCCTTACACATGGCCACCCTGCTCTGAACTGCACAAACGTAAGCAACTGCAAACGGAATTGCAGTCGCTTTGTGCTTTCTAGTAATAGCGACGTACAATCGTACATACTTGTATATATAATTTAAGTCTCTAATGTTCTTTGAACCTTGCTCTCAATCTAGAATGGTAAAACATATTTTTTTCCTTTTATTTTATCATTATAAAAAAAACTGTATCTCAAAGTTGTTTTTGGTAGGTAATAAAAAAAAACACCCATTTAATTATAATTTGGTTTATTACACTCCATCACCTCTTTAAGTTTTTTTTTCTATATTTATAGCGCATTTACTTTTTGACCCGCGTAGGACAAGTATTTGTGAGATCCACGAATGCTTGTTCTGAGTCTGGGTGTCATTGTGTGATTTGTATGTTTGTGAAACCCCCCGCGACACAAGAATTAAATTCCTTAGTGCGACAGTCGTTTTAAAAAAATAAAATAAAAATAAAACAACATTCAAAGCATCACTTCAATGCAATAGACAATACACATTCCGCATTCCTTTGTAAGCCTATTCTCTAAAACATATTACTACCTTCCATCCTCAACAGTTGTTACTGAATTCCCATTACACAATGAAAGTTTAAAGCCTGAAATTCGTACCGAGAATTCGTGTCAATCGATTTCAATCATTTATTTACATTCGTAAGGGTTTTGTAGGCCAGCACGGCATTGTGTTTATAACTAATCGAACGATAGGAATAGGGACGCCTATCATTCACTATTTATTCATTAAATTTATTAACAAAGTAAAATATATACAAAGAAATTACTAAGTCATGTTTCACACTAAAAAAATACTTATTAACATTAAAATACTAAATAATACTTTTCGAACGTCAAAATAACATTGGTCAGCTCCCTAATACGCCCATAATTGACTTCTTCCAAAGTGCCCTAAATGTGGAAAAGAACAGCGCATCAATCTCCACGGCATAGCTCGTCAATAGTCAGAAATTCTCCAAATAGCATAAGCAGAGCGATAACTGAATACTTATTTTTTTATTCGATAATATGTATTTTATCATATTATTATTATAAAATTAAATAGAAAGTTAGTTTTGTTCAAATAGTGTACCAACACAACTATACTGATTTCCTTAGGAACAGCTAAAAGTATGCAGCTAAGAGTTGCTTTTATTTATATTTCTGTTAAATATAATCCAACATTACAATAGGGATGATGACTGGGTATAAAAAAAAATCTCAATAGTCCCTAAGTTAGATAATTGAAAAGTATGAGACACGTATTTTTCAGAAAAACTAGAATTGACAAAGATTAACTGCTTTAAAGTTTATTAGAGGGGGCTTGTGACGTAACGATAGAGTAAAATTTATACTCAATCGTGACGTCACGCGTAAGTTTCATTCACTGTAATTTGGTTAATTTATGTTTGCGGGACAAATTAAAAAATACGTATCCATTATTATACAACAAAACTACAAGACAGACACTGCAAAAAAAAATTATCATCATCCCTATTGGCTTATACGATTTGAAAACAATTGAACATTTGTATCAAGAGCTTAAATCGTCGACGATGTATATAGATACACACGCAAAATGATTTATAATTAGGAATCTACGTCACAAAAGCACTAAACAAAATAAATATAATTAGACCTCATTCCTTTCATATCTTTTGCTATAAATAGTTCTTTGTTCAGTTTCGTAATGCTAGCTTAAATAGTACTTGAAATAACTCCTCTTTAATGTGTCTAGTGCTTAGTTTCTGGTACATTGTCTACAACGTTATGTTTCAAAGCCATTTGCGATTTAGTGCCTATAACTATCTATTTTGATGCGATACATAAAGTCCTGTTGGATATAAAAACTAAAGATATTCTTAACGTTATTATTCGAGATAAGCTCGTTCAATGAGTGTATTCTTTAAAAGTATATTAAAAAATGAGTAAGAGTTTATGCACCACTTTGAAGTAGTTTTGAACGATCTCTATCATTAAACGAAACGATAATACTTTAGTGAGAAGTCTGTTTTACGTGTCTTCTAAAAGCAAAGTCATAGCAAAATGTGTGCGAGTTTTGCTGATCGATGGTTTATTTTGCATAAGTTTATTGTAACTTTTGTACGTGCCAATTACAATATCCAAATAGGTGATGGATTTTATACATATTTGACTACTTCTTTTGAAGACTTTAAAGTCAAACATCAAAAAGCATAAAAGGCATCAAACATATTTAGAAAAAAAACGTATCACATACAGAAATATAGTCAAGTATTATTTTACCACATAAATCGCACACAAGTCTCATAACACCAAGAAACATAACAGCGGGACAAATACATTTTATGTAGCAATTTTAAAAGCTTTACCGATAACAACGAGAGATGCAAGTACTGACTCAGTACTGTACTTGACTACAAACGTAAAAATACATGAGCCGTTCAGAACAAACGGCCTGTGTATACGAGACGTTTTATCTTTCAAGATATACTGCCCTCTCTTTCGTTATCACTGCTTCAGATGAGTAAGAAATAGGTATAAAATCTTCAGGTGTTTGTAGGTAGTACTTTTAGGTCGGTGTGATGTGACACTAGTTATTTGTCTGAGTATAGGATGTGGAGAGGTATAACGAGGTTGTCTTAGACGGTTTATTTTCTTATTTTATCTCAGATCTTGTTTTGTTTTTAAACTCGGAATGAAGTGTTTTGGTGAAGTCTGGCTGAGATGAATTTAGAATTAATGTTGTTTATGAAAAACGAATGTCGCAGTTTCAATTTTCAAAGTATATGGGCCTATAAACTTTATTGGTTGTTAGTCCGTTTTTAAATTTGTCGTAAGAGGTATAATTACAATGGAGGCTAACGTTTGTGAAATTTTCTGGTACTTTTTAAATAATAATTATAATGTGATGTCTCAGAAGATATCCGGACAAACACACAAATGGTCAATCTTTAAATAAAGGATAACAATTACAGCAGTAAAAAACGTCTTATGGTTTCTGAAACTAATTACTGTTTCGGCGTAATTTTTTGCCTTTTCAAGTCGTGATTTTAATTAGGCCTTCATTTAATTCCCGTTTCGGCACTTTGTGTTTTTACGAAGCTACTGAAATATATTAAAGTCTCATTTATTATGACGGATATTTTTACTTGCATGTTTCTTATTAATTTAACCAGGTTTATAGGTACTTCCTATACTTACCGAAAATTAGCTACCCCGTGCTCATTATGTAACGCATTGGTGACCAAAGAACGAATTGGCGGATAGGCAGCCGTGCATCAGATATAGCGTTGTGAATAATAAAAAAATATAGGTATTTAAAAATATAATTAACTCCATATCCGAACATGTTATTTACAGTCATTGCTGTATTGTTTGCTATCGTCAGTACTAATCTTTCGCGTGCAAGCATGTCGTACGGTGGCTTAACTTTAAAAAACATAAAAATCACAATTGAATGGCACACATTGAGCCAATTATCACAAAGGGTAGTTTTAATTTGTGAACAATTTTGTGAAACTACATCGTTAAAATAATATATATTCGAAAAGGCATTGCACAAGAAAGAATAAAGATAGATGAAGGGATTAACATAATCGTTACGAATTGTCTATGGATCGGGGAATACCAAAAACCCATAAGTATTGTGATTGTATTTCATATTTCGCACATAGTTTTGCAATACAAGCAGAAAGGAACACAAAAATTTGCCTAATTTTAGAATCACAAAGCTGCAATTTAATTTGACGACTATATCATTTGTTTCCTATTGACTTTAACCGCTCGAAAAAAGTGTTACCCTAGTGACTTTTCAAAACATTCAGAACAACTATTTATATTAAAACTAGCCATCAAATAGCTGCCCCGGAAAGCAAAGAGTTGCTAGTTTGAATATTATATTTGAGTGCCAGTTAATTCTCAAAGGCTTTCAACATTAACGTTTTTGCTTAAAAACATTTTACATACTGTTTTAACCGTCCATTAGCTTAGTGTTGAGAAACGCAATACCATTCGGATAATTGTGTTGTCCGTATTGATGGTGCGGATGAAAATCCGTTTGACTCAAAAAAATCGATATTGGATTTAAAAATCTATTTACGATCCTAATTTTCGTTGACTCGCTAGTAAAAAGTCACGATAATATCTTTATCGGTCTGTTTGCGCGTTATCTCTATTTTTGCTTGTTTTACTTGTTAAGCATTGTTTAATTTTATTCGCTCTTCTTAAGTTCTAGTTCTTGTTTGTCTCTAGATTTTAGAATTGGGTCCGAAATTACTCGGGCAATCCCGATAAACACGCGTGAGTAAACCAGTTGCACCATTTAATAATGAATCATTCTCATGATCGTTACTATAAAAATGTGCAATAATTGTATTTATTTCCCGCGTGTTTTTATACATTTTGTATTATGCATTTTAGCACATAATTGGCAAATTTTTGTAACTTTTACGCATATAATAGATTTAGCGGTTATATGCACATTTAACAGGACTAGACATTGACTCAAAACAACATAATCAACAACGAAAAAACACATTTCGGATATTTATCCGCACACCTTTCCCATCCCTAACAGTCAGTTACCATTAGAGTCACGCAAAATAACTTCATCGGCGTACAGAAAGAAACAACCCCTCGGGCGTGTTGAAAAAAAAACTAATTTCACATAATTACTGACGCGATATTATTGTATTGTATCCAAGTGTTCATGTATAATGACTCAAGTAAGTTGCAGGCAACTTTGATGAATATCAACTTTTGAATGTGAACATTTTTCATAATTACCCGTCTAGGTACGAGTTTTTTTTTGTGTTTTTTTATATGGTTGCAAATATGGCGTTAGTGTTTTATTTTATGTCTTTGTACACGTTATCCAGTTTTGTAAATAAAATGAAACAATAATTTAACTTCTAATTTAAAATAATTCTGTATAAATTGGTGGTCGAACAGTGCTTCATTGAAAATCTGTTTTAAAATATCTTAATTGCTGTCGAAAAATTAATATTTCTTTCGGATGTCAATGACCCCCATAAGGGAGGCAAAACATTGTTACGTTAAAACTAGTCAAGTGCGAGTGCGACTTTCAACACTAAAGGTTCCGTACAGTAAGGCTAAAGAAGAAAAATAGTCACCTATTAAAATATGATTGTTGTTACCCTTTTGTATTTATTTTGTACATGTTCATGTGGGCAAATACATACATCTCAAACGCCAAATACTTGTTGACTTTCGTTCAAATAAACTTCTCAATACAAGAAATCTTTCAAACATATTCGTAAAAACACTCGATTTTTATGATTTGCGATAAATAAATACAGGTAGAAGTCAGCAACATCCGGGCTGCCAATAAAAAGCACGCGTTCTCCAATTTTTGTGACACGCTGATACCGAACGTCGTATTTCACCGCAGCGAGCACGTAATGTGCGTCTCCCACGCGACCCTTGAGTAAGGAGTTATAGATTCTAGAAAGGATAGTGAAGTTGGAGTTATTTACACAAGCAGTAAGCTGGAGGTATTAGATTGTGAATTTTTTTTTGTATGTAAACGTATTGAAAAAAAATATCTGTATCTACGAAAATAATGCATTCCTATGAATATGCAATTTGAAAGAAAAAAATGTACAATTGTTATTTAATTGCTTTCCGCTGCAAATTCATCGGCCTTTATTCAATCAATCAATCAATAATATTTATTTGTGAAACATAGGTAAAGATACAGACCTTATGTTATATGGAGTATCACTATGCTCTGCCATATACCTGGCGTACAAATATACAAGAATATAAACTCATTTAGCCCAGATTTATTTCCAGTAATATTACGAGTCAGCCTACGCCGAGACCGTTGAAGAATGGCGACGTATTCGTTATTTTTAACTTCTCCCCTAGAAATGATCCACCTGCAATTGCACAGTAGTCGCATTACTTGGGTATGGTGTTAAGATAACAATATTTAACCCAATAATTACAACCTTGTCACATCCAGCGGCTCAACATCCGAAGTCCCATGTGAACGGAAAAATTAATAAAATCGAAATCGTATCTGACAACGAATTAAGCTAATGCTTCTGGACGCCAGACGTTAACCGTTCGTAATTAATATGCGCGGAAAATATATGGAAATCCAGTAAACCCCCACACTGGTATCGGGACGTAGGTAAGCTTTTAAATTAATTAATATCAATATCGGACCCGTTTTTGATCGCACATTATTATAAAGTGACTTACGGTTTAATGTAAAGTTAATTTATATTTTGATCGGGTGACGCTGTAGTGTCTGTTAATTTATTTTGTACCGATGCCTCATTTTAATGTTAAATGAATTATAATTGATACCGTTGTTTTCAGGTTTTCGATTGATATCATAATTATTCTTATATGCTAGAAGATAAAAGCGGTTTTAGTTTAGGAAGCAAGTTCCAAGTTTTATCAGTTTCAAACGTGATACTTTTATTTGTCTCTTTAAAAGACTGTAATCTTGAATCGAATCTGATAGATACCTAACGTTGACTTTGAGAAGAAATTCTGAATATTGATTTCAAATACCTCATCACTGAATAGAATAATAACTCTTAATACTATAGATATCTGTACTCGTATGTCCAATATATCCAACCAAGAAAATTAACATAGCTTTTCCCGTCTCTCCAAAGTCCATACTCTTTTTTGCTCGACAAGTTCCAAGAAATCTCCGTACCGTTCAAAGAAATGAAATTTAATTACAGAAGAAGCCAAGCTTTTTGTCAATAAACGAATAATTGAAGTATCCAATAAAGATACTTATTTATTACAGGTCCATTTTATATCATGGGAATAACAACCTTCGTAAGATACGTTAATGTTTTATTTATGACAAAAATAGGCTTCAATGAGCTTACTTCTGTAAAACAATACGATTTGAAGTTGTTCATACATCTAGGCTGAATAATTAAACAGATTGTATGTACGTCAGTCTAGCGACTTTGAAAGTTCCGTACTAACAGGCAAAACGCAAAACAGAAAAATGTTACCCATCAAAATTATGAGTGTACCAACTGCTGTTTACCCTCAATATTTCGAAATACATTATCGGTGAAGTGATCATCATGATAAATTTGCAGCCTGAAGATAGACAGACGGACATAGCAGAGCCTTTGTAATAGGGTTATAAAAGGTAAGTAAGGTTTACAAATATTGACTGCTATTTTAGCCGTACGATTGTTCTATTCATCATCGGCCTAGTCTTTTTCCAACTATGTTGGGGTCGGCTACCAGTCTAACCGGTTTCAGCTAAGTACCTACCAGTGTTTTACAAGGATCGACTGCCTATCTGACCTCCTCAACCCAGTTACCTGGGAGACACGATACCCCTTGGTTAGACTGGTTGTCAGAATTTTCAAGCTTCTGACTACCTGTAACGACTGTCAAGGATGTAAGAATAACAGCCGGGACCCACAATTTAACGTGCCTTCCGAAACACGGACGAACTCCTTATGACAAAGATGGTCACCCATCTACGGACCAACCGCGTCAAGCATAGCTTAACCTGTGATCGTTTCACTTCTGCGGTTATAGCTTAGCCACGAGCTCCTCCTACGATTGTTCTATTATAGGAATGATAATGGTGAAAGTTTTTGTAAAAACAAAATCCCAAGTGCCTAAAGCTTCTAGTAACGTATGTAGGTACAGGGATATTGTGTTACGTAGATAGGTCATTAAGGTCAGATGACTGTTAACCTTTATATAGGCAAGTTGTTTTGATAGATTAGCAAAAGATTGAACGAGACAACAAATTCTAATTTTGGAACCAGTAATTTGTACTAAAATAAAAACTGTATTTACAGTAGTTATGTCGAAAAACTAATGTTTTACTGACATAGCTCTGTCCCAATATCAATACAAGCTTCAAACATTCAACACAAACACAATATTGGCCTCTGTTGCTCTGACACGATAAAACGAACAGTTAATAATCACTTTCCGTTATCCAATAAAAGCCTTTATAAATCTAAAACGTCCGAACACAAACAATAACATCATCGAAGTACACAAACTAAACAAACAACGCTTAATTGCTTAACAAGCAATATCATTCTATTACAAGCCAGATAGCTTTTCTCTCATAGATTTATACGATTAATTAACATCTGTTATCGGCGTTTTTCTTCAGTTACTCCCTTAATGGAGCCTTGTACGAAAGGTCGGCTAGCGTTAAATTGAATTTTGCTTGCCCATTTCCCTTTCGTTAATCTCAAAGAAATTTTAATTTCAAATAGTTTCGATGCCAGTACAAGACCGTTATTTTAACGCTGAATTCTTCCGGGTTCATAAATGTTGGAGGGGAATTGTTGGGGTTATGCAAATCGTAGTTATAAATAGCAATAACAGGAAATATGGAAATACAGGCTTTGTTTGTGGGGATTCTGATATTTTTAACGAACTTAAACGGTTACCGCAGATGGGTTGGCCTACAATGCGGCAGTTGACTTAGTAATGAGAAACTGCAATGTATACATTGTCTGAATCCACGTTGAAGCCCGCTCGTGTATGTACATTTGACTGTACAATAACAGTAGTTACGGTCAGACGAAAGCCTTGCCTTGTTTATTTTCAGTTTATAAAGTCTTTTCAATTTTGTTTTATACTGTTTACCTTCTCTCTGACTAAACCGAAGTTTTATTCCTAGTTTATTTGAGAAATAGTGGGCAAACATCAATATTTAGAAATAGTATCCGGATTCTGTTCTAGTTCCTACTGAACTAATGTTAGATATTGATCCTAATCAGTTCTAGATATCACTGTGATATTGCTAGGTATTGACTTCTGAACAAATATTTTGTAAACTGTTTATTTATGACTGCATAAAAGATGAAAACGTAGGTACCAGGGATACACAACAGTAAAGAAGTATTTATGCCCAAGCTACAACGGAAACCAAGGCCGTCAATCAATCTGCCAAGCATGAAATCTACATCGATAAAACCGGCCAATAAAATTTCAATACGAAACCGCGAGTGCAGTAGAACCTAATACGTACGAATTTCCCATATTTTACGATCCCATAAAGCTGGGTAGCGACGGGTCGAAAAGGCGTGCTCACTCCATCGCCACAATTCTAGAGAGCTGGCACAATTAGCCGGTTGCTTTGCATAAAACACTCCCGTGTATGGAACGTGGATTAAACGGAAGAACAAGCGGTTCATTTGTTTTTTTTCCTCAGCGTTAGGAACTGGGTCAGATTTGGTACAATAGAATAACATTTTTGAAATCGTTTTTACGTCCATTTGAGTATGGTATTGTATGGTCTACATTGGTAATATTATTTCATTTATTAATTACTGTTTGTTGACAAAAAAATAAACGATTAAATTATTTTTTGCTAGGAAAATGGCTCAATTAAAACAAAACCACTTTTATGCAAAATCATCCCCTATAAGATTATTAAGCAGATAACAAAATTTTCTTTACTTACTCCCCAACTTAATACTTGAATGGTATCGTTATTTTAACGCCTATTTTAAGCTCATTGTCAATATCTGATCATTGGGAACAATAGCTTCCATTGGCCTAAGTTCCGTGGACCAGATTTTGGTATATCAGAATCAGAATCATTTAATATTTTGCAATAGGTAAACATGTAATCTGATCATCTTAAGTAGATGTTGTCTTTTCACGATCGCCACCCTTATCAGTCATTTCGGGACCTCGTTTAAGTCTTGGAAGAAAAGTATGATTTGCTTAAAATCTGTCTTGGGGAGATTTTTTGTTTGTTTTAATGAGCTTTTAACATGCCTTTTGTTTCTTGCTTTTACACTACCCACAACCAACATTTTATTCCGCTTCCACTCTTCTATCGCTCTTATATCAGTTTAGTTATTCAAATAATGATTTTATTTCAGCGAGGCCGCGAGATAAGGTTTCAAAACATTAAGGTATTAATACATACTTTTAATATGATATTTCCATATTTAAATACTTACAATGTTCTCAATATACTTGTACCAAACTTTCACGTGCTCTGATTCACGTTGATTGTAGAGCCTTCGTCGTCACGCGATCTACCCGCTAAGAATATACCGCCATCCCGAACATTAGATACTGTTAGAAATTATATGTCTAATGGGACCTTAAAATCGGAGGATTCATGTGTTTAAATAAGTGATTTTGACGAAATTTCGTTCAGTTGAGACAATTTTGTTCTCAAATACGAGTACGCGCATAAGATAGAGTGTATAGAACATAATATCTATATGAGGAAAGAATCGAATATCCATTGATGGAAGTGTAAGTAATGAGCGTATTAAAGAGAACATAAAAGTATCAGATGATTCCCCAAGAAAACTTAGTAAGACAAAAAATAATCGACTTTTACTACTAAAGACACTCCAGCAGAAATCTCAATAAAACCTATCCGGTCGTCTTAAACGATTTTATCTCGACATCAATCATAAAGCCTACGGTCATAAAATATTGAAAGCCATGACTTTTATAAGAACTATAATCATATTTGAGATGAACTCCATCGACGAAGTCAGGTTTAAAACGTCTTGGTACAAGCTTAAAGTGACTGGCGAAAAAAACCTACCCATGAAGTCTACCCCATTGTCGAAATAATTTAATGTAAACAGCAGATATTCAAACTGTGATCCTATATTCTAAACATTAAGAGTAATCAAAAAGATGTTAAACAAATCGTACATGACGATACTAAAATCCGAAACAACGGAAGACATACAGAATAACGTGGAACTAAAACGGCTGTGAAACATGCAGATATTAAGAATACGATTGATATACATAAACGATAACAATCCAAAATTTTATGAACCATAAAATAAGTCAATACGGATATAATAAAACATGGCGCTAGTAGACTTTACTGCCCTTCTGCGGTATCTAATTTTGTTAGTACGTAGTGTACGTATATGCACCTTTTCTTTGGATATGTGAGGGTGAAATATTCGGAAGGAGCTCCGGCTGTGAATGGAACGACTGCTCGTAAAGTGTTCCGAACGATTAAGCGGCTCTGACCCGATGCTTGCTGGAAAAGCGATTCTGTTATAAGCTTCATTCTGAAGAATGTCATGTTACGTGGTTGGACTTTAGGCAAATAATAATCCCTCTTCATGATAATTTTGTTGACGATTATCAAGATATATTAGGCGATTTTAATGAAAAAAAAAATCATATAAGTTACAAAAAGGCAGAAAGTTAACTGGAATATTATGATATCTATTTTTTTATTTTATTAAAAAAATAACGACTTTTACCACTTATTTTTTGACAAGTCACATGCACAAAACATCTAGTCTCAGAACATGAACATACACGTAGATCACACAAATAGTCTAACGCGTGACACGACACCCACATGCTTCGGTGTCGTGATTTTATTAACAATAAAGCAAAAAGAAATTAAAACATATTTTGAGTTGATTTTGATACTATTAGTACTCATCATAAAACAGCCTTCACTTTTTTCCCAGTATAAAACAGTTCAAGTAAATCAAAATATGGAATTATTTTAGGTCAATACACTTTGTTATGTTATAACATGGAGGTTGGGTAATTCAATAAATGTATGCAGATTGCGTGTGAAATTTGACCGTCGCAAGGTTTCTTACGACATCTGAGAAATGGGTTAGATACCTATTGTTAGGTAGCTGAATCAAAGTTATACATATTATTAGGTATTCAAATTGAGACAAGTGTTTCACAAGAGTAGGGCTTTGATGATTACAAAAGGAATGATAGTCAAAATGGAGAAACTTCCATAGCCGTAAAGGAACACGACTTTATGTAATCCAGAAATATTTCCAAAAGCCTGTAATATTTTACACAAATGGGTGTAACTAAAATAAAAATCTTCGAACTGAATATTAAAACACAAGTTTCGGAGCTTACGGTTTCTGGAGATTATATGTACCCTTTACCATAAAAGATTCTAAACCTCACAAAAATAACTCCAGCTCGCACAGACGCACGGACAATGTAAAATAAGAAGTGAACTGAACCATTAGTCGGACTATTACATCTACCTTTCCTCCTAGTTTTATTCAAACTCGTAACTCGTATAGGAAATACCCCTTTTCTCTTCCACGGTAGTATTCCTTCGCCACGTGTGAAAATTTAATGAGTTCGAAGAAAATGGACACAGCTTTTAGTAGTACCTTTCGCTGGTTTTGTTCCCTTTGTTGTGATCGTGGTATCTGTGGCAAGATCAGAAATAGTATTGGCTTGATATTTTGCTGTTCAGGTGGAAGATGGACTTTCATTGAACCTTTTCGGAATCGCAAAAATTAAAATGTACAGTGCTATGGATATTAAAACTTGGGAAAGCAAAACAACTATTTAAGTTCCCGTTTAATTTCTTAACAGATTTTACGTCAAATTTTTCAATTTATTTGCTATATACAAAAAAAATCATTAGCATTAATTAAATCAATGCAGCAAAAAAATTCATCGGCATCGCTGCCGGCTGGGAGTGTGCCCAAAAGGCTGACGTTGAATGGCAATGCTAATCCTCTGAGCGAGGTAAAAGCCAGCCTTTGGGTTACGAGAAGTATTTTGAGTTTTATCTTTGGAGTCTTGGAATTGATTTTGGAAGCTCCTACGTAATATCGATTGAGTCAGATAAAAATTATGGAATGTGCCGACGGTCTGTTTTTTTGGTTTTTTCTCTAAAATTCTAAATCTATCAGTTATTTTTGACACACATCAATAGCATCCTATATAAAATTGTAAGTTAAACACAGTACTCAATTAGATAAGAACAGACTTTCAATACCGCTTTTGTAATTATGGTAGACATCGGTATTAGGACTAAAGAAATTCATTTCCCATGGTTTTATTTGCGTTTCGTATGTGAAAAAAGCAAGCGCTTTCGGGCGTTGAACAAATATACATATACTTATTTCTAGAGCAACTTCATAAACGTTGAATTTAAAATATTCTGCAAATGTAGGTATGTATTTCTTTTAAATATTCTGAACTCTCTCTTAGTAATGGTATTAAAAGTTGAGAGAGCCGTTACTTCTAAACTACCTCCTCAAATTCGTTCACCCCTAAAATCGGTACGGAAAAATTCAAAATATCAAGAGTCAAACGTGCAACTTAAAATTTAATACACGTAATATTTGACACAAATTTTCAATTTTATATTCTTGCGAAGTATCGTTAAGGCAATATAAGTAAAATGTACGTCAATGTCCGCTCGCTTCCCATTGGGTGGCGCAACCAAGTCTTCGCTCGTATTTTATTTTACAAAAATATTTCAAACGAAAATCGTGTTTCTAACGACGCAATGCCCCTTTGAGCTTTGTAAAATATGTGCTCTGGCGATGGTTCCTATTATCCATTGCATATTGATAATATTATCTATTCCATCCTGATATTTTTTATACTACTTAGTTAACTTGTGCGTAACAAGTTGTTGGCTTGAGATTTTCAAATCGACACAACATAATTTCTTGCAGGCATTCAACATAGCTTCTACACACAATGCACCAGGCTTGACAATTTAAATGATAAAATAGCTAATAACAATCTAAACGATTACCAAAAAAAAACTCATCACGCGCAATTAAGTTTCAACGTTTGTTTTATAATAGTTCGCTGTTACGCCGCTAGATGGCAGAATTTAAAGCTCTTTGCCTCTAGGCGATCATTGTTATAAAGATTGTTACATAGCCATCTGCGCTTCTTAGAGTATAATGCGACTGTAGTGTGGGTGAGTATAAACGGGTATCTTTAACAGCTAAAGTATATTACGCTATATTTTTCCTAGTTTGAACTAAAATGGCGTCCGCTAAGAACGGCGCTGTTGGCAGTTAAAAGCTGTAATTTTGAGTTGGATAACATTTTAAGGTTTTCTTACTGTTATTAGAGAAACTTAATTTTACTTTCTTTTTAAGAATATTATATAAAAGTTTGCATGCATGTAAGAGCCTAAGGAACCGCACAAAAATCCTGTCAAAATGTATAGATCAAATACCTAAGTACATACAAAATTCAAAGTGTTTTCTTTCTTTATTTATAAAATATGATTTAGAGACCTCTCTCACTGTATATTATATTGGATCTATAGTTTCGTGCTAGTTCTTCTCTATAGGAAGGACATATTGGAAACGGGCATCTATAGACATTACTGTAACTCTTTAAAAGTGCTTGGAAAACTTCTTACTTAATTAATTTCTTCCTTTTCTTCTTACTTCAGGATTTGTAGGACCAAATATCAATCTATACCCATAAAATTTGAGATTCCCCCAAAGTTCATGCAACTTGGAAGCAGTGAGTAAACAAGGCGACGTGCTAATAGTTCGAAGCCACCAAATCGCTACAACGCTTAAACAAGCTCGTTCTGCTGATTGTTTTTTAATTGCTAATGTGTGCATGTCTATCAGAGGCCGCGATAACTGTTTGAATGGAAATTCAATAGCTTATAACCCGTTATATAGCGACGTATAATCTCTATTTCACTTTTCACTGCTACCGCAAAATACACTCTTTTCGTTTTATTTTTAGATCGAAATTCAATTATAAAATATAGTGCTCCTCTTTTATCTGAATGGATTTGAAATCAAACCGTTAACTTTCAAAATATTTAGAGAAAAATCATCGTCGAAAATAATTATTTTACTGCGGCTGACTTGCATTTATTTTCGTGTACATTTCCCCAAAAGCGAAAATAAACGTTCATCCTAGGTGCCAGACGTTCAGTATGCTGTATAAAATTTTCTCTTCAAATCGCTACTAGTTCTTGCACCGCTAGATATAACCAAAGAAATCTCATTAATTTCAAATTAAACAACTGAATATCAATTAGAAGCATGATGGCGTGTTAATAGCTAAGAAGCCTTAGCATTGTGCAGCAAAACAAACAAGCCCGTCTAATTGCTTCATAATTGGCGATGTGTGCATGTCTTTGAGCGCCGACGGTGACTGCTCAAATGGAATAATAAACAGAAGCGCAGTGGACCTACAGTTTGTTTTATTTACGGGCAAATTATTTTGAACGTGAAATGAAATCCGTGTTCCAGATTTCAGTAGCCGTTTGTATAGCTTTTAATGTTCTTATTTTACTTTCTAAAATGGCGTCCGCTAAGAACGGCGCTGTTGGCAGTTAAAAGCTGTAATTTTGAGTTGGATAACATTTTAAGGTTTTCTTACTGTTATTAGAGAAACTTAATTTTACTTTCTTTTTAAGAATATTATATAAAAGTTTGCATGCATGTAAGAGCCTAAGGAACCGCACAAAAATCCTGTCAAAATGTATAGATCAAATACCTAAGTACATACAAAATTCAAAGTGTTTTCTTTCTTTATTTATAAAATATGATTTAGAGACCTCTCTCACTGTATATTATATTGGATCTATAGTTTCGTGCTAGTTCTTCTCTATAGGAAGGACATATTGGAAACGGGCATCTATAGACATTACTGTAACTCTTTAAAAGTGCTTGGAAAACTTCTTACTTAATTAATTTCTTCCTTTTCTTCTTACTTCAGGATTTGTAGGACCAAATATCAATCTATACCCATAAAATTTGAGATTCCCCCAAAGTTCATGCAACTTGGAAGCAGTGAGTAAACAAGGCGACGTGCTAATAGTTCGAAGCCACCAAATCGCTACAACGCTTAAACAAGCTCGTTCTGCTGATTGTTTTTTAATTGCTAATGTGTGCATGTCTATCAGAGGCCGCGATAACTGTTTGAATGGAAATTCAATAGCTTATAACCCGTTATATAGCGACGTATAATCTCTATTTCACTTTTCACTGCTACCGCAAAATACACTCTTTTCGTTTTATTTTTAGATCGAAATTCAATTATAAAATATAGTGCTCCTCTTTTATCTGAATGGATTTGAAATCAAAACCGTTAACTTTCAAAATATTTAGAGAAAAATCATCGTCGAAAAATAATTATTTTACTGCGGCTGACTTGCCATTTATTTTCGTGTACAATTTCCCCATAAAAGCGAAAAGTAAACGTTCATCCTAGGTGCCAGACGTTCAGTATGCTGTATAAAATTTTCTCTTCAAATCGCTACTAGTTCTTGCACCGCTAGATATAACCAAAGAAATCTCATTAATTTCAAATTAAACAACTGAATATCAATTAGAAGCATGATGGCGTGTTAATAGCTAAGAAGCCTTAGCATTGTGCAGCAAAACAAACAAGCCCGTCTAATTGCTTCATAATTGGCGATGTGTGCATGTCTTTGAGCGCCGACGGTGACTGCTCAAATGGAATAATAAACAGAAGCGCAGTGGACCTACAGTTTGTTTTATTTACGGGCAAATTATTTTGAACGTGAAATGAAATCCGTGTTCCAGATTTCAGTAGCCGTTTGTATAGCTTTTAATGTTCTTATTTTACTTTCTACTGAAATATTCGTGACCTATCGGGTGGTATAAAAACGTTCAAGTTGTATCGTTAGTGATCGAAGAAATGAATTGTTCTCTTGTAGTTTGGGGAAACAGTCTTTATGCGCTCAAACTAGCTGCATAGATCTTTTAAACCTGTCAAGTGCGAGTAGACCTGCGATATTAAGAGTTTAAGTGTCACGGTTTTTGAAACAGCAAGAGACTCATAGATCAAGAGGATGGTTCATGAAAAACAACAAGAAGACTGATAGATGGATGGGCAAAGGTACCTTAGTAGTACGGTATTTAACATTAACCCTTTAAGCTATCTTTATTTAGTTTAAGGCACGGTTAAGTTGACGTCATTTTTATATGTCAACATTGAAACAAGATTGATCGTCTAAAAGTAGTCTAGTATGACAAGAATTCCCACAAAAAAATATAAATATTATAAGTTCCTATTGACTATGTTGTGATGTAAGTCAACCACAAACAGCTAATGAATGTTTAAGTTCAATCGTAAGAATCCTTCGTAAACTGCCAGTGATATAAATGATAGGCATTTATTGAATAAAAACTCGGTACGTCGCGCACGGTGAGATTGACTTGGTAACCTCAACTACTCGGCTATCCGTATCTGTGCAGTCATATAATTTATTCAAGTGTGGTCCAGTCATATTTTTATTATTTATCTGGTGATTTCAGTAAAAGAAACATTCGTGTAAATCAGTAATCATTGAACATACTTTAAGCCTCGATAAGCACTTAATAGTATATTAACAACTGCCTCAGGCCGAATCGTTAAATACTCGTATTGCATTAATTATAACAGAAAATTTGTTACCGTCGTATTTTAAACGGTATTAAATGCTTTATCAATGAACTGTCGAGAAAATTAATTTGTTGTTAAAATTATGGAAACGGTGTATTTTATTGGATTGTTTGCTTTGCGATTAGATCGAGCTTTTATTGGAGCTACGGAGAATAAAACTTAGTAAAGTCCTGTTATTCGGGAAAATGGGTTAGGAATTTTGTATCGGAAAATTATTACAAGTTATAGATCTATCCATTCGAAATAGTAGTGTTCAGTCTCCAGGTCAGCGATTTATCGACAAAAACACTACTAAGCTAGTTTTCCCTCAGCTTATAGACTTGCCATTGGCTACGGTACTAATGAGATGTGAATAGACTAATCTTAATACTAGGTACACACATCTCATACCTTGCAGCCTTCACAACCGTTCAGTAATACGCTTGAATTTTTACTAAATTTTCTTGGTTCGCACTGTTGTTCTTTGGTATAATTATATTATTTATTAATAATTCACAACTTACACAACTTACACTTGCATACATACCTATTTCAAATTACAACAATTACAGACGAATCACCAATTTCTTTTTCTGGATAGAAATCAAACCGATACCTCCAGTATATCAGTAGCCTCCAATAAGCACTAGACCAACAGGGCAGTCCCTTGTGCAAATATAAAAAAGAAAACTTGACAATAGAGTACCAACTACGTAATTTGCAGTAGGTGGCGTGCAAAATGGGGCACAGGTGTGGGTTCTGAAAGGCTTTCCTCTCCATTCCCACTTGTTCAGAAAATGATATGACAAGTATAATAAGGTCAACATCCAGATTTAGACTAGAATTCGGCTTTGGCACTATAAGCAATAAAACACCTGAATTTCAGCGTCGTCAAAAATTTATGAATATTTTTACAAGTCACTTAAACATTTTAGTTCACTGCTTAACTTTTTAGTTTATTTAGTTATTTCGAACCTTTGGACTAACAAGAGTTAAGAAAACCTTTTTCTTAGATCTTCTCATTTAATATCCTTGGTTTTTTTCCAACCTGTTAGATACAACTGAATAACATAGAACAATAAAATATCTGATCTCATTTCTTGTTAAATCTGGACTAACCTATTTTTAAAAAATAAGAATATGGACCAAAATGAATTTAAAAAACTGTTTAACCGCTCCAATATCAGCAAATAACATAAGCAATACTTTATCCCAGTATTCCCACGGGAACGAGAATACGCGGGCAAAACTATGGCAGCCTCTAGTTAAAAAATATCTCGAAAATACATACTACTTATAACATAAATACACCGTCACGTTTCATCTAAATTGATTTTTGTGAGAACGGTCACGTGTCGTAGTCGAAAGATCACGTTTCGTACCTTCGGATCAAAGTATTTATAGTTAGGTATTGGCATCCACAATCCGAGAACCAGGAATTACTTTTAATCATTGATTTGTAAAGGGTGACTTAGAAAAACAAGGTACTTACAGTTTCTATGAAACGTAATGGGTTTTAGAGTCTCCCCTTAATAGTCTTTAGGAAAATGTGTATTATATCATTGGCCTAGCCTTTTCTCAACTATTTTGGGGACGGCTACCAGTCTAGACTAATTGGTTCTTTGTCCATTCCTAATAAATACCTTTTTAATAGTAAGTACGCTGGTAACAATTTTGTATTAATTTTAATTATCGCCGTTGGCGTTCATTGAATTTTTCTTTTTCTAATTTCTCGAGGGAGAACCATTGGTGTCGTGCTACAACAAAAAAATACCTAACTTTCTCTTGAAAACCTACGGCACGACAAAGACTGAATATTCTTCCACGCTGTTGTTTATCTACTTACGTCATCAAACAGAAACTGATTTCAAACTATCAGAACAAATAGGTGATAATAGATTCCAATAACAAAACAGCCCACGTGACACAACTAGAGAAAAGACCAAAAGCGGAATCCCTCTAAAAAAACAAAACACTGGCCAAACATTCCCACACTGGGAACCAGCGAATTGTACAGAAATGGCCGGTCCCTCACATTAAAGGGAACGATACATACGGCAGCGTTTCCTCGACAATCAGTTGTCCTGTATCTCCCTGTTAATATCCCTCGCTCAAGTATAGTTCCGGTCGTGAGAACCCGATTATCCTGTTCCATGTACTTCCATGGCTTGATTGTTTCTATGTACATGGTTTTTGTTTTGCTTCTAGAATTTCCGATGAAGAGCTGTAGTTACGTGAAGGAAAAAAATGCTTAGTCTATGGAAGTCCGCTAGGTGTCAAAAAGGCAGGTGTTTTTCAATAACTTTGGACTCAGATTAGTCCAAATCAGATTAGACTAAGGTTATAAAATCAGAAAAAAATACTACAACCTAACAAGCTTTATTTTGAACACATAAAATCGGTCAAATATGACTTACACTCGTTACGCTAAGGGTTCCTTACAAATATGCTAAATACAAAACAAATCAATTGATTGAATTCGAGGGAAGATACCTACAAATTTGTCACCCAACAAATGTATGAATGTAACAAGCATTGCTTAACCTCGATCTTAAGATGTAGTATTTATTGTTATAGCAGCAACTGAAATCAATTATAATCTTCATCATATACTTTCAACTGTCTATCGTCAGACAGACGGACGAACAACGATACCTCATTATTAGGGTTCCATTTCTACCCCCAAAAAGAGCATTAAATATTACGTTACATACAAAAATCACATTGTTAACACCGAATACCCCGAACCTATTCATTAAAACCAACC
Source organism: Trichoplusia ni (assembly GCF_003590095.1). NCBI lineage: Eukaryota > Metazoa > Arthropoda > Insecta > Lepidoptera > Noctuidae > Trichoplusia > Trichoplusia ni. The sequence continues at coordinate 20,779,010 of NC_039479.1, read as the reverse complement.
AAAACCAAACCAATTCAACCTATAAACGTACAAATGAGCGATAATTCCCTTCATTACTGAGTGTCAGTTTATAAAACCTCAAGTAAAAATCTGTTTCGAACAAAAAGGTGAAGGAATACGGGGAAATTCGTATTTCAACCCCTAAATCATGGCGAGACGGGGTTAATGGGGTTGAAACCCCACGGCCTCGGGCCGGTCACGTAACTTAGACGAAATTTAATAAATTCCATCTCTATTACGAGTCTTCAGGCACATCATGAACGAAAGCTTGTTTACTTTTTATATTTAGTGGATTTAATTTAATGGAACTTAAATTGAAGGCTTACGTATTATATTTACATCATCTTTAATAATTTTGTGGTAAAAATAGGGTCATAAATATTCATGAATATTTTTTTGGATGAAAACTTGAAATTAATTTTATAATAAGCTACCTATCTAATTTAAAATTCAAAAAAATATTATTATTTACTTTAAACTTGAATGAACTCTTCATATTGTACATTTAAATAATTACTTTCAAAAGTAATTTGTCAAGAGAGTGCACAACAAATACAATATCATAAATATTTAAGTTATAAACCAAAAAATAATAAACTGCACGTTTGGACACAATAATATATAATAATATGTTATGAATACTTAAATACAAGCATATTTAAATCAATCCACAAATCAGATTAGTACGCATAATATGATCGTTTGACCATACTATTGAAAATGTTTTCATAAATATTGAATATTCATTTTGTTGCTTATAATTATAATACAATTATATTGAATATCTATCAAAAAATGCTTGACTTGTATGTCATTTTTTGCATTACTCAAGTACAAAAAAAAACTGTCATGAACGATTCGGACTCATAGCACTCAAAGATTCCGTTCCCAAAGATCGAAACAAACGCAATTGGGATTGTTCCGTTAACGTCTATTGATATTTTTATCAATTATTGTTCTAGTACATTAAAAAATTATCATTTTCAATGGAAATTCTCCGAGTCACGATGATTCGTGAAATGACACACGGACGGAAAGACAGTGAATAAAGCCTTCATCCAAACCAAAAAACTTACCAAGACAATAAGTAGAAAGCATCCTATTATCTCTAAACATATACCTAACTTGATTTATTAGAACTTGAAAGATCCCAGAGAAATCTACGAAGGAATTAACACCGGGAACAGTGTTCATTACAAGCAATCATCGGGTTTTTACAAACTTAATGGAACTGCACCCTGACATCGAAAAATGACCGCACATTAAACGGAACTACGCTCCGAATTGAGTTATTAAAATGTTCTTTGAAACGTAATAACGATTTCTGATACCCATTAAGGCTAGTTTGCACAGTGAATTCATGGAAAGCGATTTCCATGGCTGGCGTTCCGAATGTTTGTTGCTAAGGGATAATTGTAGGTTAGATGTTTCATTGAATTTTGTTTGATACTTTTGAGTTTCGAAAGGAGGTTTTTCTTCAGTATTTCGCCCTGTGATAATGTTTTTTGGCCGGATGGCTACTCAATTAAGTAAAAAAACGAAGTACTTATGCTTGTTTTTGTAAAAAAATACCCATTGCCATGAATCTTTGTGTGACAAAAACAGGAAATCGGGTTTCGTAGCTAAACTTCGTAGTACGAGTCCGACTTGCATTTCTTCAATTTTGTATTTCAATTTCAGGATCTACCATCCCATAAACCAAAATCACACAAGTCAGGCTAGCAAGACCATCATTACTTTTAAATCAATCGTCACGCTTGAAACTTGCCTTTTTATCTAATTCTCGTATCACAGTGTACGTAATTGAACTGTTTGTAGTACTTCTTTACTGATTCTTATGAAATTGTGCGCATATTGTTTAGATCTGAAAATCGGAAAACATCAATTTTTCATCCCCTTAAATTTTAAAGGTAAACTAGACTACCCTATACCTTATTTTTTTCCAATACAGCATACAAAAATACATAAATCCCAAAATTGAGAACCCTCGACGATCAATCCCTATTTTTATAGGAAAAAACAACATTTGCTTTGCCATTTAGTTTTTTTTTATTATTTCGCAATTTCAATCTCAACTGACTCTACCCATATTTCGTCTAAATTGTCTAAAGCATGATTCAAACGTCAATGCAAATCAGGACAGCAAGTGCGGCCACCAAGTTCTCTTTCAATTAGAACACATACGACTGCTAAGTACATACACTTTGTGAATACGGACTCTACACGTCCATTGCAATTACTCTTCTACTATGTTCAATCAAAGGGGGCTATTTATTGGCGGGAACTGTAATCATTCTGCTCCGAAGTGATGTGCTGTGCAATCAAAACTCGGTCAGGAATGACTCTTATCGTTAATGTTAGTCGATGCAGGAGGGTCTAGTTGAGTTTCAATGTTGTTTATTGAATTGAGAAAATTAAATAATTTGGAGATTATATTTGTGTTGTCTTCAAAAACAGAATACACTGTACGTGTGTATCACTAAACTCCTACACGATTGGACCGATGCTTAAAATTTGTCCAATTAAGTCCAATTTCATAAATAGGTAACAAAATTTTAATATTAATATCTTTAAACGAAAACCGTTGATAACATTGTATTCGTATCCATTTTTAAACGAGTATCTAGAGCTGTTTCTTCTTTTTTTGAAACAAAATTGTGGAAGTATGTATAAACACATCAGAAAATATTTCCCCGACTTCGATGCCTACTTAATCAAGATACAAAAACATCACAAAGACATAGTGAATGCAGCACTTACTTTGTATTAACTTAAGATTGATAACCGTCCACATGGTCCAGAAATCGGGCGGCACTAATAAATGATTCACTCTCCATTGCCGTGTACGGTAGCAGGTTAATTACTATTGCCGTAACGCGAAACTTAACGGATGATTTAGCAAGTGAGTTGGGTCGAATGGACCGCCCGCCGCTTTTTACGAGCAACGTTTCAATGAGTTAATAAATCGCAAAGTGTATCGTGATTTTAAATAGCGAAGATCATTTTGCGCATCGTAAATTGTTTTTAATTCTTTCAGCTATTTTGTGCATGAAAAATAACGGTTGAATACATTTTGGTAATTGTTTTAAAAGCTATTGTTTAAGAGGTGTCGATGTACGAAGTGAATAAAATAGTTGCATTTAATTTTTAGTGCAAGCTAAGCTTACGTTGTCGTTGCATTTTCCCACCTAATTTGTAAATTTATTAGGCTATTTGGAAAGGGTTTGCTTTTAGAACTGGCCGCTCTCCAAAACGGGCATTTTATTTGGCCAAGCTCTTGTCAACATCTAGTAGATATTTACGCTTTTCTTGTAAATCGCTTGCTTTTATCCAATCTCACGCGATACGAAGAGGAAATCTTGTTTCTTTGTACGCAGTAGCAGGTATTCAAACGGAAATCGATTTAATCCTGTTGTAGTTCACGTACACGGAAGCGTATTGTGGGGCGAAAGACATTAAACTTGCATCTGTTTGTGGTTGTATAGACGTCAGGCCGCGAAACTTGCACCACTGTTGTGGAAACACAGGGCCTTCTATTGTGGACGGTTTTATATAGAGTCAACTAGAGCAATTATAATCTTACCTCATTTTATTATGTAGAGCTACAAAAACATAGTTGAATGGAAGGGACACGATTGCTTCTTATTAAACAGGTAAGCTGGCGGCGTCACCCTTAATACGTGTATGAATTCAAATATACATTGATATAAGGGTTTCATTCCCAAAGCAAACCCTAAGACCGTGTGTCTAGCTGTTTAACGTATTTTTGTCAGCCTAACACCAAATTATTCTAAAATTTCTCTAAAAGCAATGAAAATATAAAGTGTCTTCATCTGTTTACATATGGCATCCTAGAAACAGGTAATTTATATAAAGGTAGATTTTCCTCCAACAAAATAAATAACGAATATTCTAGTTGTATTACGTAAATAAAATATAGCGGTCGAAACGTAAAATATGACCCGTATGTTTCATTTAAGACGCGATGGGGCCGAAGTTTTGTTAGTGTCATCTTGAGAGAAATTTAGAAATTTAGTAGCTCTCCCCTATTGCTTTGGGCGGTATTGTAGACCGGTATAGTCTCTCGAGTCAAATTTGATATTTTATTTACTACTGTAAACTTCCGCTGTGTATTTTTAAGTCACATTTAACTAACATCGAACTTTGGAATTGTTTTATCATTTGAGTGAGTTTTTGTAGAGTTTATCTAGGTTTTAGTATTAAGTTTATTTTTAGTTATAAATATGCTTGTTTAACATTCAGGCTTTTCATCTATTTTAAGTTAAATATCAAGGGGAGTATTCAGTATTTGTAATTTTCAGTATGTTTCACAAATTGAGAGGATTTATTTTTACAGTCACATTGTTTAAGAACGATTTAACTACTCACGCGACATTTATCGATATCGCCCGACTAGTTTAAGACCCAACATTAGTGATGAGATTTCAACAAATACAAGTGATTAACCGTCCTTGAAAAATATTTAGAACGTGTATAAAAATAACAACATAGGGCATAATAATTCCACGAATTACCATACTAACTGATTATTCCATCAAAATATTCACTGAAAACATTCAATTATTTGTAATTCGCTAAACCTATTTGAATAAAAGCATTATCGTCGGTTAATTTTATTAGTATCCTGTTTCTGTTTGAATAAATATTTGTAAATTAAGTACTGTGGATGCAGAACCGGAATTCGCGGTAATGTAATTTATTTTGGTTTTAGTATAAAATGTAATGTTCTGTTTAGTCTGCTCTGTGATATAAATACAAGGTAAATTAAGCAGAATTCCTGGAAATAAGAGCGACCTGTATATAACAGTTGACCGCGATACGCTGTGTCAAATGATTGATTAAATATATAATTTTAATACAAATTAAGATACCTCTGTAACTGTTGCAGTAAATAGATATAGGCACATAAATATTCTTACTACAACATTTGTCTGATGCTGTCTGACGTTTCAATTTTTCCATTGCATCATTAAAATGCATATGTATGCAGTAAAATTATACATAGCTTTAGATCTCACTAAAAAAGACTTTCGATTGATTCAATTTTTATGTTCTCGGACTAAACCCATCCCCAAACATTGTTCAAAAACATTCCCAAAGACATTACACACTTCAAGTCTTCATCCAAAAGAAACAAAGCTTTTTAATACAAGTACATTCCACCAGAAAGGAAAGGTACAAACTCGCCAGAACAAACAAGTAACCAATCCCAACATTATTTACTTATACCCAACGAAATCACACACGAAAGCTCTTATGAAATGATAAATATTGTAAGAAAACCAAATATAAACCTCGTTCCTTAATATCCAGGGAGCATTGTTGTTTGTACATCACCGTGAATGAAAATAAAAATGAATAATATAAAAATAAACAAAAGTTAGGAATTACATGTGGAGACGAAGTACATTATGTCCTTAGAGTCGGGCTACGAAACAAGCGAGGAACTTTGTCTTTAAGAAAAAGTGGAAGCCACTGGTTCCATAAGTCGATTATATTTTTTCTTGTTTTAAAAAAATTAAAACTACTGCCGCAATAAGGAATTTAATCCTTCTGTCGCGGGGATTTCAGAATCATGCAAATCACGTGCGAAAAGACACCCAGACACAGACTAAGCATTCATGGATCAGACAAATGCTTGTCTTACACGGGGATCAAAATGACGACACGATGTGTACAGTAGGTTTGGCGTGGTGACTTCAACCACTCGGCTATCCTTGCAGTCATAAAGTAAAGTGATATATCTAAAATCCTTAATGACGCTACATTACGCGCACTCAAATGCACTGGGTTCTAAAATAAATATGTTGCTTTTGTTACTAAGTTTTTAATGGGTACTAGTAGGTGTACTGATAATTGTTTTATAACTACTAATCAGTCAAAGATGTTATAGCTTGTTAATATACACCGTGATTTTTAGTCGTCTTACAAAAGCAGCCCAGGTTCGTGTATCCAATGACTGGAACAGGTGCATGAAAAAAAAATAGGTATTTATGAGATTTGAATAAATTTAAAATGCAATTTTTATTCAATATCATGATGCAATTCGTTGTTTTTTAGAAACACAGCTCTGTTGCGAGCGCGGTCCGAGTCTTGTAACAATGGCGAGTACTTATTATCTTACTTGATTGTAAGACGACTAAAAAATCACCGTGTATAATAAAAAAAATAACACCATTTGTCCATCCGTCCGTCACCTAGCTGTATCCCATGAACCGTGATAGCCAGATAGTTGATAGTCACATGTAATATATTTCTATTGCTGCCATAACAACAAATAAAAAATTAAATAAAGGTTAGGTTTCAACTAAATTCCTGTTCACTCAATTTTATTTATTACCAAATAGATTTTTTTCTTTAACCGCCTTCTTCGGAACCTTTAATGCCACTCGACCTGTTTTATTCATCAAAGCCTAGATTAACAACAAAAACCAGTCCGTAATAGAATAATTCTTACTCAAACGCAAGCACCTAATTAAGTTTCAGTGCGTACTCGTACATTCAAATTAAATTTAATCTCGCCTTTGTACAACATTCCTTACATTATTACAGAACCAACATTTACTAGAATATAATATTATAATAAAATATTTGAGTAATTCTCTCTAATCTCGTAGCCTAATGATTCTTGGAATACACAAAGAAACAAGTACACTCGCCATCAAAAATAACTTTTGTAAAATGAATTGTGTTATTCTATGTACGTTTGGCGACGTATCTTCGAGATGTGTCTGTCGGGTTTATTATGTGTCTAAAATGCAAAGTTGGTTTGGTAGAAAAAATACTATCGACACCATTTCTGCTGTAGGTACTTGTACCAGAAAAGACCAAAATAATGACAGTCCAAAGTAGATGGTTTTTTTTTTCGACATTTGTATTTATTTAAGAAGCGGGCAGTATTTAAAATCTCTTTCTTTTTTTTTGATGACTTTCTGTCCTATTCCATTTTAGTAACCTATCCCAATTGAATGTGGTAAAAAATCCACAAGCTACAGCGAAACCCTAATTAACGGATAGTATTCAATAAATTGAGACGGGTTTTCTGAACTCCACCGGCCATAGATAGGATACAGTAAAAGCTTACTAGGTTTGGTTTCTAGTGTTTTTTTTTAAAGATTATTATTACCACACTCATCTCATGTATCACATTTTAAACCCATGACGACGGGGTCTTAAAAAATTAACGAGTCTGTATTATTATGTCTGACTAGTTGTAGAAAATTTGTACAAGATGGCCTCTACAAAATGGCGGCATGGTACATACATTCTAAACATGGCGGCATGAAATTTGTTTAGTGGTATACTATAAACCATACCAAATTTAATTTTTTCTAAGTAACCAAAATAAACATTTGGTTCACATAAATATTTTATTACTTTTACCAAAACGTAAAATATTATAATTAAAAAACACAAACATATAATTATTTAAAAAAAAAAAAAACATATAATTACGTTGAATTAATCATTTTTATTGGACTTTAAAGACGTCGTAATTTTAGTAGCTATACAGCTATTAATAGTAATGAAACACTAAATTATTAGAGTAAACAGGATTTCAGTGACGGGAAATAATTAAGTATCTACATGTCTGGTCGAGAGGCCATTTCCTGTGACATAAGCTGATTAGAGAAAGCTAAAATTAGACCTGACCCAGGTCACCTAAGCTAGAACACGGGACTAATTTGCTTGGATTTAATTAGGACAACTTCGAATGAAGACATGATTTTCGTATTTATTGCTTTATTTGATCAGAATTGTTGTGTTCAGATGAATAATTAATTTTCATTGTACCTTAAGCTTGTATATTTTAAGAATCATTGCTCTAATTCCATGGTGTACAATAAAGAATATTGTAATCTAATCCAATTTATGGTAATAATAATAACGGCTTGTATTTTTGTTTTGCAATCAAACTGTAATTCTCTTAGTATTAAGATTTCTATCACGGTTTATTAGATACAGCCTGATGACAGACAGAAAAAGACCGGAGATTAAATAACATTGTCGCGCTTTTACCATTTGAGCACGGAAATCTTATAAAAATTTTTGTCTTTAAAATGTAGGTACATATGAAATACATACATTGTTACATACACTACAGAAAAAAAACATAGTTGTCTATTTAATTCAATAAAACGTACAAAGGTATATGTAAAAAAATCTAGTTCAATTTATAATAAAAATAGATGTTTTGAAACACACGTGTGATCCTTTAACTTTATTATCTAGCTAAAACACGCCGCGATAATACACGATACAAAAATAACTGTCAAACAAAATAATGACAGATTGTAATAAAAAGCTTTGAATCCCACTACATTTAACTATGTGCTTTTAATTATAATATTCGACTGTAAAAACGTGTTGTTGATGGTTCTTTGAACAGACGAATTAAAGTAGAGCCTCTTACTAGTTGTGCTCAACCTTAGTTAGAGCGCCTATCTCTGTAACATGCTTCCCGAAACATCGCTTAACTTGATTTCTCAGCAAGGTATACAAAAAAAAATGTAGTTGTCAAAATTCATGAGATACAGTTTGGTGACGGACCGACGGACAGACAGACAGATAGATAGCGAACCGTTATAGAGTTCATTTTTAAACCCTTGGCGTAGAACCCTAAAAATGTCGAGCAACCCTGGGGGCCACACTGCTATTCCGAACTAATTAGATCCAGGGGCTGTATTGTATTACCAGTTTATAAACCTTTGTTCAGCACGAGAGATGAATCGTCTCAATAGAAACAATAGCAAATTGCAGAGAACAAAAGACTTAAAATTAAATTTGCAGACGTCTTCCGTCAGAGGCAAAGACAAAATAGTTTAATATAACACACACACGCTAAGCAATTAAGCCTTAAGATGATATTAAGTAGAACGAGTTTCAGTGCTCATGAATTATTTTGTACTATCTCTCTCACGTCCACCACGAAACGCTACTTGATACGATCTTTCCGTTAATGCAAGTACACTGCTGTTTAAATTCGAAACTATTCTCTTACGCTCTAATTGGCACAGCAGTGTGGAGCGAACGAGAGACGTATTCTAATCTTAGATAATTAGAAGGTAAAACGTCATTGTAGAATGTAAATTTAGGTAGAGGATTCCGCTGTGAAGTTGCCTGAACTCGGACAACGTAAGCTTAAATTAATTTTAATTCAATCCTTCTTGTTAGTAGTTTAGTGAAAGATGCATCTGCTTAGTAAAGTTTGGTCTCATTTGTAGATGGAGTTTGTTATCCGAAGTATGATCAAATAGGATTTTAGAACAGTCGAGACGAAGACGCTAGTTCGTGAGCCGAGGAACTACTAATGGTATGCAATTGTATTGATATGTCTACGTTCGGATTATGATTCCATTTTGCTTATGTATTGTAGTTTTCTTCATGGTCTGACAATCGAGATTTATGACCATTGGACTGGCAAGTATAAAGGTGTAGTTTTAAATCAAATCACTTTGTAAGCCGATGAAGAAAAAACATCGCGAAAAAATTAGCACACAGGCTTGACACGACTAGGCTAATAATCGCCTCGTCTAGTACTATAATTGCGGGTGTCGAAAAGAATATTCTTGCTTATTCGTGTATGTCTTCACGCTTCTCACAACCATAATAATATTGCCTTAAAACTTTGTGGTAAATCCTTTGAACCATACGTTAACAAGATCTATAGTCAGGTTTATTCACAAAAAAACAACATTTGCCTGACATTCAAAGTTGCGGTTCTTTAACTTTTTTCCATATTTCACAAAAAGCATACGCTCTACAAAAAAAAATAGTCATAATATTCTTTCAATTTTACCATTTAGCATTAACAATACGTCACGTTTTTCAAAACAACATAAGCTCAAAAACAGTTGGTAATAAGTGAAATGAACAAGCACATAAACAGAATCCTCGTGTGAACTACAAGGATGGCGGCATATGGACGATATGTGAAAATTAAAACGTGGGGTCAACTTAACGCCGGTCTCTCACGCCACGGCAACGCGACGGGTCGACACCGAAATTGTTAGAATTGGGTAAGTGACAAGCAAATTTTATAAATGTACTACTTTTCTTGTTGTGTTATTTTTTGTAGAGAAGTTTTTGCCGTGGGTTTTTGTAAAAAAAATACATTGAAAATATTGGGGTGTAAATGTAGGAGGATTTTATAACGATTTTAAAATTAAATTAATTGATAATGATGATTCTCGACTGATAAGGAAATTGTAAGATAGCGGTTTTCTGAAAAAAAAAAACAGTAATAGAAAATCAAACATAATAGTAGGGCTAGTGTGTATTCACCCCGTTTTAATGCATTTTAGAAAATCACAGTTTAGTGGTGTTACATTTTCCGTTTATTTACTAAATTTTTGCGAAATTTGAAGCAGGTTCATAGATTTTTTTTTTCTTAATATTGTAAAATATAATTTACTCAAGTAACTTATTAATCTAGTAAGTGATCGCAAGACGTGCAAGTGACTAAAATACATTTTTATTCGCGATTTAAGCCGGCCAAATTCTTTAACAAAAGCTAAATAAAATAACATATTACTTAATGAAATAACAAACCCTGGGAAACATCTTGTTTTATCAATGCACAATTATTGTTCCGTATTCCAATACTTGAAAATAATATTGAATACCCATAAGTTTCCTCAAACTGATTGTTTTCAGCCATAGATTATCATGAAACACCAATAAAAATAACTAATGCCCATATGACTGTTACCCTTTGCCGAAACGACCTACTAAATGTATATTATTTATGATGTCGTTAACAAGTTAAAGTTGTAAATTACCGCGATAACGATCAAGAATAGAAGCTATAAAGTTTTTGGGTATTTAATTAATTATTAGTAGTAGTTGTAAGTATAAAATTTGTGGTTCAAATAAGAATAGGAATGACAATAATTAGGTTAAAAATCGAATCGCTTACATACCATGCAGAGTACACACGGTGATTTTTTAGTCGTCTTATAAAAATTGCATTTTAAATTTATTCAAATCTCATTAATACCTTTTTTTATCATGAACGTGTTCTACTCATTAGATACATGAACTGGGCTGATGGTATACATAAAAAAACTGAAACATGAAAAAAAAAGATTTCAGGATTTATTTTAAGACTATTGAAATAAATTTATTTATTTATTTTAAGAGTAAATTTAAAAGAAATAAATATTTTTTTAGGATATTTTTTTTTTAATTAAATATCTTAAGATTTACTCTTAAAATAAATAAAAACTTTACTCAATTTACTATACTCGGTGTTTAATACGAATAATGTCTTTTTTAAGCCATGAATTTTTTTAAGACTCCTCACACCTACTAAAACACTATACTCCGAAACTAAATTGATGACCGTCAGACAAATATATACTTATAACACATGTATTCTTATATGGAAGATAATTAATAACAATATACATACACAAATAGTACTAACAAAAAAAGTATCTAAGTACAGTTTAAGAAATAAAAATAAATTTTGCTTAAGTAAACCTAGAACAGAATATGGTAAGAAAAATATTGAGTATGAGGGAGTGCAACTATACAATCGGCTACCTAACGAAATTAAAGAAACCAGTTCATTCAATACATTCAAAAGCAAATTAAAAACATTTATAACTAGAAATGATAATTTTCTTCTATAGATGTTCAATACCGGAATGATTTATTTAGTTTTGTATAAAATAGAAATATCTACTGGTAAAATGTAAACTATTATGAATGTATGAGTTAAGCATTACGATTTTTCTTAGTATTAAGCAGCACACATTGGATTCTAGCTATTGTTTTATCACCTTTGTATCTCATCCAGTGAACTATGTTCTTTTGAGAAATAAAGTATCTTTGAACCTAAGACTTGCCATACCTACATAGCGTCACCTCATTCCTATTATTAATTGAATCGCGTTCCAATTACTTAGGAATTTTGACGTCCAGCAGGTTGATTAACTGTAGCGCATATAACGCACGCGAACAGGGGGGAGTTTAAATTAAACTTAAAACTACACCTGACATACAAAACAGGTAGGTAATTAGGGATAATAAATAAGTTTGAAGCCTTTTACATATTTAAAACAACATACATAATATATTATTATGTTGTATATTGAACTCGTAAAAAGTCCTTCAAAAAATGTGACTATAATATCGTGCCAAATATATTTTTGCATCAAACTTTATGCTTAATTTGATCATATGTGTATTACTGTGACGATGATTAGGTTGTTATTTAGCAATAGAAATGCATCATTCGTAAATACTTTCAACTGTCAACATCTTGAGCCGTCTGCCCGACAGCCTCCAGGCTACATCTCACAAACCAAGATTTAGTTATCTTAAGATGTTCAAAAAACAATTCAGACTAGTATTTTTATATATATAAACTTGTTGTCTGTCACAAAATTGTAATAATAATAACCAGTATTCTAAAAAAAAATATAATTAAAACGGTAATCAAATTGGGTTAAGTACTCGAAATTGATAAAAACCTTCCATAAAAATATTTGATGAAAACCCTAAACTAATGTTAAAAAACTAACTTAAACTACCATCAACTTCACACCAAATGCAAGCGACAAAACAACATCGTTATCTCACAAAAGAGTACCTTCCAAACAGTCTTACATCACCAATTAGATTCCAGTTAGCTTTGCAAAGTTGTTCAAAATCCTGCGTGAAGCCCTAACACCTCGCCAAACTCTTGCTAGTTAGGAACTTGAAATCTGTTTGCTTCAAGGAGTTGAGTGGCCTCGCTATCCACCTAACTTGTAACACAAATATTTTCAAACCAAATTACGTCATGAAGAACAAATAACTAAGTTTTGTACGTTTTATTATTTATTGTGGTAGATATTGATATGTAACGTATAACAATGGGATTATTGGCAGTATTATCTTTTGTGATATCATATGAGGAAAATGTGGACTGATGTTACGGGAATATATTTTTTTGGATTTATTTTATAGTTGTGTAATTATGGAATCTTTATTTAATTATTTTTTCAAATGTTACTTTGAATACTAAACATTTTTGATAGATAAACCACCTCTCGAAGTTGGTTTAATGCAGCTGTTGGAGTAAAATGTCATAAATAAAGTTCATTCGAAAACAGTTTTATGTCGTTGAGGCCGCTTTCTATGTAAGAAAATATACCTGTCCAAGAAAGCCTCAAGGTTCACACTAAGAAGTAAAAGATGTAATTTCAATAAACATTGAAAAGTAAAAAGAAATAATAATATTTAGAACAAAGGAAAAGAAAACCATTATTATTATTATTCTTAGAATTTTAAACATAATAAAATCTCTAAATTGAGATCAACAATTTCTGTGGGATTGTGTTAAGTGTTGTGTAGTGCACTGCCTTGCACCTACAACTGTAACTGTCTTCCTTTAGGATGTCGTAGAATATCTTCGAATCATCATATTAAGTTCAGACCAGATTTTCTAGGTATGTCTATTTCTTTGAATAACACAATACTATACACATGCTGAGACGCAGAGTTAGAATTTTTTTATCGAACATCAATTTATTAAGAAACTCAATGTTTTTACCAGTTACATTGTAAGCTTGCCCTTCGCATCCCGGATAATCTATTTCAACTGAAATTGTGCTTTGGTTATTTCAAGTGTGATAATGGCCATAAAAAATGTTGCATACCCCCTAAAGCGAAGTGTTTATTTAATTGTGGATATAATATGAAGACCAACATTCTGCTCAAGAAAAAAATATGTTTCAGTGATTTTTTTAGCATGTTCTGAATAACAGTGAGTTTTGAAATCTTATTTTCGAAAACGTCATTCATTCAAACATCCATTGCTTTAAATTTCACACTATCGCTACTTCTTACGGAATAGAAGCTTTCAAACGATTGAATTTCACCGTCCGACATCTCGCTTCGGGCCATATGTTGCGACTTGTGACTTTCCTATTGAATTTTATTTATCCCTTAAGCAATATCGATACATAAGTGAAGCGATAAATATGGCTTATTTATCAATCTGATTTGTGAGAACGAAATTGGGAATAATGTATCCTCCCCTCAACGTCATTCGGCGAATTTCAATTCGGTATTACATATTTGTGAAAATCACATAAGGTGTAGCGATGTACGAGGAACTTTATAGCGGCGATATAAAAACAAAACATGCGAAAATTTTAAACATCTAGTAGTTCTTGAACTGCAGACTGCTAATCTACAAACAGATATATTACAATCTATGCTTAGACGAGATATATTAAAATTTACAAAAGAGTTTTTTTGTCAATCAAAATTATTACAATGTAACAAGATGGAAAACTCGGTTTGCCAAGTCAAAGCTAGGAAAATCTTAACACCGCCATTCAGAAATTGGCTCTAAACTAATAACGCCATCTAGGTGCAGACTACGTAAGTTAAACTCGAAAACATGACGAATATGCCAATATAACTCAACGCAAACGAGACGATTGTACTGTATTTTGAGTATTTACCGTTATATATTTGTTCTATATTAATAGAATAACAATAACCTATAAAAACGGATTGCTATTACAAAGGTTCTGATGTCTGTCGGTTTGTCTGTTTGTTACCAGGCTGTCTAGCATAAACCGTGAGCTAGACACTTAAAATTGTCACAAAATAAATAACATACTTACATAATAAATGCATAATACAATTACGTGTATCAGAATAAACGCAAGACCTTTCAAGGGGTCATTTTACTCATCATTTTATACAACTTTTATCATCAGAATAATACTATAGTCACGAAAAAAAATAGAAAGCTCCACACGTAATCTGAGCCAAAACTCGATAAAATATACTCAACAGCAATATTTTTTTTTGCGTTTACAGTATTGGTCCCATGGTAAAGTGTTCATAATGACAGTTTTCAAGGTCACACATTGTATATTGGTTGCCGTTACAAAAAAAAAACGAAATCAAGCAACGGTTTGTATAGCCAAACGGTTGGTTACAGGTGACAAAAATGCCCATCCACCATTTTGAAAATTTGTATTTCTTTGATCTATTTGTGTGGGCCTCTCAGTGAAATGACTCCGACTCGAATTTGGCCGGTTTCTTATTCAGTCCGTTAGAAGTATAGATATTATGTAAGTCACAGTTGACAAAATAAGTTTTATCATTTTATAATAACAACGTGTACCTATCGTGTAATTGCACGATATTTATTTTTCGAAATATATTTATTACTTCTACATGTAACATTATCCTAAATAATACCATTTAGTTAAGTAGATAGCTTTAGGTACATGGCATAATATCATAATAATCATTCAATCACTTTCATCACTTTTGTTTCTACAATAGAACAAATGTGATGAAAGTGTAACATAGTGTAAAACTTGGTTTGCCTAGTAGACGCTTCGAAAATCTTAACACCGCCATTCAGAAACTTGCTCCCAACTAATAACGCCATCTATCAACAGACTATATAAATGTATAAGCCAGAAATAGATGTTATCATTGATCTTGAATACGTATGACCAACATAGTCAGAGACATAGTATCGATATATTTTATATCAGAATTACTCACTAAAGAGCAATCTTTATAAAATAAGACTAACAAGTAAAATTAAGCATTAATTCTCTATCATGCTTTTCGTTCAGCATTGCGTAAATTTCATCAACAGCAAAAAAAATGCTCTACAAAGAACAAAAATCAGACTTTCAATGAACATTCAACTAATTTCTCCATCTGAACAATAGTAAAACAAAAGAGAGTACTATAACTGGCGTAAAACTAGCCTCCTAACATTATCAATCTGGACATACACTACTTGGCCATTCACCATGACTGGGGATTGATAAACTGCTACCTACTTCTGTAACATTACTGTTGTATGTGCAATTAAAATAAGGTTCTATTTCTCATGGTAGAGAGGATAAAACCATGAGAGCGTGTCCATTGCGTCAAGCGTGCGGATTTGGTCAAATA